>NC_065533.1:2998694-3298694 GCF_020184175.1 Aphis gossypii | reverse complement strand
TTATATTAATTAATTAGTAAATATATGCCTATATCGTTTATTATAATTTTTACTAAAATAATACAATTTTAAATAAATATTTTTAGGAAATGGCTGAAAAAACTGAATTGGAATTTACTGTAAAAAAATTTTGTAAAAGATAAACAAATCGAATTTTGATAGGTCACTTTGCTGAACTTAAGTAATGGAAACGGAAATAAAATAAAATTTATTTGTCTGAAACTGGACTACAAACTCTCACAGAATGTGATTCTAATGTAATATATCTTAATATCTATTTTATTTTAAAAATATTTTGTACGTTACTCGTCTCCACTACTACACCTGAACATACATTTTCAAAATTAAAAAAATTTAAAACATACTTGAGAAATACTATGACCGAGGTGTTGTTGAGAAACACACTAAATTATTATCTAATAATAAAATTGTATTATATTTAGTAATAATTTAAATACTTGATTGATGTAAAATAGTTTTTACTTATATTTATTTATAGGATTGTTTGAATAGATTAACAATGTTGATAATGTATAAAAATAATAAATTGTACTCAGGAAAAATTATTAATCATTTGACTAGAAAGCCAAAAAAATTAGAATTGGTTTTATAAAAATAATAATGTTTGTATACATAAATTATTAATTTTAATCACGGTATATTATACCGTGATTTTAATAATCGATCTAATAATTTAATTTATTTTTTATATTAACTGGAAAAATATTTGAAAAAATAACATACTAAATAAAACATTAAATTGATTTATCTATCTCCTGTAAGTTTATGCTTACGTTGAAGATATAAAGTTATAAAACGGTAAATTGAATTACAAATTATCATATAAATATAAATTTAAAATTAATAATACAAAATTTAATGGTGTAAGATATTAATATTCTGTTTTATTTTTATTTTCATTATTTTCATATGCTTATTTCAAATCCAAATAACAAAACAAAAAGAGCGGTGTTAATATTATGTATCGCTCTTTTTTATAATTCTTTAATTGTGTAAACCATTTTGAAAATAGTTGGGGGGATCAGCCCCACCCAAAAAAAATATATTTAGACACAATTTATCCTACCCTGGAAAAAATTTTAATTACGCCACTTGCTCACCTGTGAGTTTGACGATGTGCTGTTAGATGAATATTCTGAGTGAACGATTTTTCACATACATCACACTGGTATGGCTTTTCTCCAGTGTGCGTTCGGCGGTGTTTTGTTAGATTATCATTTCGACCAAATGATTTACCACACACATCACACTGGTATGGCTTTTCTCCAGTGTGCGTTCGGCGGTGTTTTGTTAGATTATCATTTCGACCAAATGATTTACCACACACATCACACTGGTATGGCTTTTCTCCTGTGTGAGTTCGTCGGTGTTGAGTTAGAGTAGCATTTTGAGCAAACGATTTATCACACACTTCACACTGGTATGGCTTCTCTCCTGTGTGAATTCGATAGTGTCTCGTTAGATCAGCATTTTGAGCAAACGATTTATCACACACTTCACACTGGTATGGCTTCTCTCCAGTATGCGTTTGCTGATGACGTATCAGACTATTTCTATAAGTAAACAATTTATCGCACACATCACACTGGTATGGCTTTTCTTCTGTGTGAGTTTGGCGGTGTTTTGTTAGATAAGAATTTTGAGCAAACGATCTATCACACACATCACACTGATATGGCTTCTCTCCAGTATACGTTTGCTGATGACGTATCAGACTATTTCTATAAGTAAACGATTTATCGCACACATCACACTGGTATGGCTTCTCTCCTGTGTGAGTTCGACGGTGTTGAGTTAGAGTAGCATTCCGAATGAACGATTTATCGCACACATCACACTTGTGTGGCTTTTCTCCTATGTGAGTTCGGAGGTGTCTCATTAGATCAGCATTTTGATTAAACGATTTGCCACAAACGTTACACGAGTATGGTCTTTCTCCTGTGTGAATTCGACGGTGTTTTGTTAGATCAGATTTTTGAACAAACGATCTATCACACACATCACACTGATATGGCTTCTCTCCAGTATGCGTTTGCTGATGACGTATCAGACTATTTCTATAAGTAAACAATTTATCGCACACATCACACTGGTATGGCTTTTCTTCTGTGTGAGTTTGACGGTGTTTTGTTAGATAAGAATTTTGAGCAAACGATTTATCACACACTTCACACTGGTATGGCTTCACTCCAGTGTGCGTTCGCTGATAACGTATCAAATTATTGCTATGAGCAAACGATTTGCTACAAACGTTACACAAGTATGGTCTTTCTTCCGTGTGAGTTTGACAGTGTGCTGTTAGATCAACATTTCGAGCAAATGATTCATCACACACATCACACTGGTATGAGTTTTCTTCTGTGTTTGTCTTTTGATGTTCCATAATATCTATTTTTTTCAGTTTCACATATGATTATCAATGCTACCGCATATATTAGGTACTAACACTTGTATATATTTTCAGGTCTTGCTATACAATAAATACACCAATCATATTTGACGACTTATAATTTAAATATTTTATGTTATAACCAATATATGTTTTTTTCGATTACTACTACGTGAAATAATTCTAGTATTCAGTCATGGTATTAGAACTTATATACATTGCTAAATTTTTTAGCCAGTATTGTTTATAAGTATTTAAAATTATATGATAATTAGTAGGATTATAATAATTTGACATACTATTAACGTATAAAGTACCTCATAATATCAAATATTATGAATTAAATTTTTATAAATTTTATTATTGTTATATTAATCTAAATCGAATCTAATACAAGATATTTGATGATATTATTTTTCATTTATTTTATTGTTTATAAAAGGAGAAAATTATTATTTTTAATTATTAAATAAATACATAATTATGTATAATATCATATTAATATTGTGTTTTATTTAATTTATGAGCTTAGTTCCTGATAAGATTTATAGCAGTAAGGAGCTACAGTTGATAGTATATTTGGTGTTTCTGGTCTTATTACGACATAAGCTGTTATTGTTGTAAAGTATACATTTCCTATTCTAATATGGTAATGTTAAGTATGTATTGTGGACTGTGGTAGCTCAATATTATTAACAATAGTTTGATTTATAATAACCAAGTATACTTTAAACATTTCTCATTAAAATATATACATTATACATATTTAATATTTGTTTTATAATGTAAGTAGGTAGTTATCATCTTCGACTAGACCAGTTGGCAGTTCTGCTCTAATGAACGTCAAAAGTGACGAAACGGTTGTAATAATCACTTGAGAATCCAATTGTGGTAACATATCTTTTTGAGTAAAAACACTACGTTTATGGACGGTATCGACTTTGATATTTAAGTTTTTTCCATTGACACCGTTTCAATGACTGGAGGTTCTATCATTTAAATTTCCACATTCATAAAGCAATGACACAACTCAAAGCTAGAAAACATATCCCAGTCTTTTCTTTTGAAAATTGTCATTGGATAAGAAGAATAAACTACTCAAGAAAACCTTTAAAACAAATTAACAATTGTTATTATGTCCCCTTAGTTTGTTCCGCATTATCTGAAACATATCTGTGACATTTTTTTCAAAAAATTACTCTCCACGGTGAGTTCTTCAAATTTGTCCAGAAATTTTTCAGTCATTTATTTTATTCATCCGTTGTCTTAACGGTTACCTTAGAAATAATCCATTATTCGTTGATATAAACTGTTCTTCTTTTACCGAAGTATCACTTTCAGGCGAGTTTTTTTGCAAATTGAGTTATTTTTACTGGATGATCGGTAGCTTTCATCAGACAATTGCTCATTTGATCCAAAGTTATGTAAATTATCTCAACCCGTACTGATTTTAGATATATATCCTCTTTAATATGAAGAAATGCCAAACTTTTTCCCACCAGTACTGTGTGTTTATTTCAATGACTTTTTTATATTATAATAAGAAAAGGGAGGGATATCTGGGAACCGCTAAATAAATGGGCTACATTAAACTCTAGGTTAGGTTACGATTAATTTTATCAAAAATGATTAATATTATTTTTTACTTAACTTAAGGTATTTACATTTTTAAATGAAGTACCTATACATTTTAAATTTCATATTTCAAAGGAGATTATTTTAATTATTAAAAGTGGTTATTACCAGGACTATATTATATTTAGGCGAAATACTAGTGCCCAGTGTACTGATATTTTACAGGTTATCTAAAAATGTTTGCAAAAAAGTTACGTTTAATATTGTTTAACAAATTCAATCTATATAGAAACACTTTATAATATAGAGTATATATAAAAAGAGTGGATCACTGTGTTTTTTTGAAAAATGTACAAAATAATATTATCACGGAAAAAAATTGGAAAACATCGTAACCCCTCTTTCTTCCTCCGCCTGTTTAAGGGCCTAGTTTTGCATTACTTTGTATTTCATGCCGAGTTTTGTTAAAATTTTAATATTGTTTTGTGTGGAGGACGATTAGTACAAATACTTATAACATCACAACAAATAATACAGTGTTATATGTAAAACTAAGCAAATTTTTAGACGAGTTTTTCTATAGTTTGTAGGTAGGTAATCTTTTTATACTGTGACTGTAGAAACTCGACGTACGGCTCCTCTGCGTCTCGATCGTCGACAAAACGTCGCTATACCACAAAGAATTTACGACCGCCGTATAATTATTATTAATAATTAATAATGCTTACGTATCATTTTTTTTTCACTTGTTGACCTTCTTTATATACACAGATAAATTATATTTAAATATATTTGTTAAAAAAAAAAAATAGCAATAATATTATAGTTTGATTACTGCTGATATATTAAACATATTTTAAATTGTATAAGTCTTTTATTTTTTCTTAAAATCACTTGAGTCCATTAAGTACATCAAGGTCAATTTTTTCATTTTACAAATTATTATAAGACTGGTACAACTACAGCTTTTCGAATTTAATTATTATCAATTCTTATAAATAAACATTAGATGAAACTACGAAAGATACTTAATGCACCAATACCTATAATTATATGTTATAATACAATTAAATATAAAATAATGTACGAAATTGTGAAATTCTACGATAACGAATGTAATAGTTTCAATTTATATAAGTTATATAACTGCATAATAACATAGAAGTAATTAGGCATTTGAATTTTAATGAGATAAGAGCCTTACCTATATATTATTATTCGTGTATTCTTTAACCCCACGGTTCTTAATCGATGTGTCGCGTTCTTTTGTGACATGTGTCACCAAAAAAGTTATTTATTAATTATTATAATGAATAATTATTATTCTGAAGAAAATAGTCTACAGTGATCAAACTGTATTTCGATTTTCTCAGATGGTTTAGCCGCAATAATTTGTCAATTTAAAGGATTTCTTATTTTTGCAAAAAATAAAAATCCTGGTTTAATTACAACTCACTGTTTTTACACTGTGAAGCTTTATCAATACAGAAACAGAACACACTTCTTTGTTGTTTCATTCTGTAAAACGTAGAGTCTCGAGACATAAAATATTAATTCTTGTTTTAAAATTTCAAGATCAAACACTATTTTTTTCCAATCCGAAAATATAAATAATTATGCGAGTAAAATGTATCATGAAATGTGGTGTTCAAAATTAGCCTACCTTGCTGACATTTTTCATAAAACGAATATTCTAAGTTTGAGTATGTAGGTCGTAAAGAAAATATAATTTCTATAAGCGATAAAATGAAGGGTTTAAAAAAATTTAATTAATAGTTATCATCCTCAAAAAAATTACTTTTCATGCTTTTCTTAGGTTGACGATTCAATAATACATTTAACATAAATTTAAAAAATGGAATTAAAAGAATATAATATACAAACATTTGTTAGCACGTTCAAGGAGTAAAACAAATTATTTTCTATCATTTTCAACGACTGGAATAAAATTGATAATTTCATTATATGATCTATGCAGAGAAGAAAATATTAAAAATGCTAGTTCTATGAAAAAAAAAAGTCATTTAATAGAAATATTATTAGGATTACATACACAAAACAGAAATCTAAATTTCATATTTCTCAAATCGATTTAATTTGAAAAAAAACTTAAATGCACTACAAAATTGTTCTTTCTTTTTCAACTTCCTACATATGTTAATCAGCAGTTTAGCAGGCATTAAAAATAACAAAACCAAATAAAAGTATATGCTTAAAGATATCAAAAATGAATGCATGCAAATTTATACCATTTACCCACAAATTCAGTTCACTTATCATAAATTTAATAATACTAATTTAACCGAGGATTTACTTTTATAAACTAATATTATTTTTAAATACCTACCTACTTATTTAAAAACCTTAATTTTAATCATTATGTAAATTTATAAAGTTTGTTTTTGTTGCAATAAAATAGCAACACAACATATAAATGAAATATTAATATTTTATAAATGTAATATAATACTTTTTCAAAAATTCGTTGATTGTTTTAAGTGTGTCGCTATTTTTATGGATCTAAATTAGGATGACGTCGTATAAAAAAGTTGAGAATTACTGCTTTAACCAGTCTAACCTAACCTAACCTTTTTTTGTTTATTTTTCCATATAACCCCACAATCATATAGAGATTATGTGTAATAAGTTACAGTACGTGTACAATATTATAACAAAAAATAAAAATAATCAATATATCGATATTATCTGTTAATATATACTGAAGGTACTATGTATAATTAATTAATCAGTATAGTATATGTAGTATGAACTGTACCTGTATTAATGCTATTAAATATACTACACTAATATGTAATATGATTAATATGTTTCAACTTGGTTCGAAAAAAAATTTAAACATATTATTATTAGGTTATAATGTTTTTAATAACGGGAAAATATAGAATAGCTTTCTGAAAAATTGATTGATTGCAACATACTGACTTTTAATAAATCATTAAGTCATTTTTTCATAGACTACTAAAATATACTCGTCCTCCATTACCCAAGGAATGAATTTGAAATTACGGCTTCCATTCCAACAAACATATTATAATATAGTGAAAATACAACACTAAATTAAATCAAATTAAAAGAAATGTCATCAAATAAATTTAAAAAGAAAATATAAAATTATATTAATATCTAAACCCCACCACTTACCAGATATACTCGCAAATTTAGTATGAAAAGAGAAGGAAGCTGTGTAAATCATAATATGATGTTTGTCATGACTACATATGAGACGTTTTAATCGAATGCAACGCCACATTATATTAATATAATTACAGTTTACAATTCAACATAGGACACTATTCAAACGTTTCACTCAGACCAGAGCATGAAACTAAAAAAAAAATAAGGTAAATTAAAATTATATGCTAACGACATATAGCAGAAATTTTAATTATCAAGATCAATAAACAAATAATAACAAAAAATAACAAATATTATTGTTTAACAATGTTGTGATAAAAAAATGTATTGTATAATGATTATCCGCATCTTCTTAGTGAAATTTCTAGCTACCGATTTTATCGATTCCACCAATACAGATAGTTTTGATGAAACAACCTATCGATTTTGCCAATTACCTATGCATTTTAAGTTTAACAAATCCCGGAATATATGAAAAAAACTATGAACTTTTTAAACAAAAGCTACAATTTATTATCAATCATTATCAGACATAGACACACACTATTTATAGATAATAACATTATATAATATTATACAGTGGTATTAATTTAAGTGTATAAGTATGCTTCTTAAAATTTATAATTTTTTAAATTTTTAAATAATATTTTATTAAAAATTTAGGTACCTATAATATAATTATATTTATATTATATTCTTATAAATTAATATTGATAATTAAATTTTGATTTGAATACTTGGATAATCCATATCTAATTTATTATTTTGAAGTACCTATATTATGATGCTTGTAAATTTTGTTCATACTATTATGTCTAACATTTTATTATGGTAACTAAGCCGTAAAAAATCAATTTAAAACATTTAAATATGCGTGTGATATAATATAACATCAATATATATAGTAGCATATAAAATAATGTAGGTATAGGTATATAAATGAGCAATATTATATAATTTCATTAGCATATCTAAAAAAAATATGCTAATCAAATGTAAATTTATTTTTAATTAATAGACATAGTTAATGAGTTAAGATTAATTAATTAGGTTAACCTAACCTAACCTTATTGGGTACAGGTAAAAATTGGGATGTGCTAATGAAAGAGATTTTTTTTTAAATTATACCAGTAGCACTGGTGTAGAATAGAGTTCCCGCGGATTTAATATTATAACGTTATATTAATATTATTTAAGTAGGTACCTATACTATCGAGTAGCGGTGAACAATGATAACTTCGTGGGTTTATTGGCGCGGCACGACCACGGCGCGTCTGCCGCAGAAACGTGTTTGTAATCTGGGGGATTGCGAAAAGTCATCTTCGCGCAGCGGCCATATTAATAATATATAACGGGATTTTTTCGCACAAAACGGCACCCTCTTCACCCACCCACCCACCCACTCACCAAAAATCCCACGCCGATCTCGTGATAAAACGAGACGCCGAAAATAAATATAGCGGATTTGTCAAAACCGGCTGCTGGGAACCTGTGGCCGCGCCGGGATCGCGTTTAAGCCGGAGCGAAACAACTATTTACTATAATGAGGGGGGCCAGCGCCCATCGGCGTATACTGCATAACAATAAAAACTTAATATGAGGAGATATAGGTTAGGTACCTATATAAACCTATAGACAACTTATAGTGTCACTCGGCAATACCCAAGAAAGCGCAAATATTGTCAATTTTTTTCGATAGCCCTACTAAAGCGCCAAATCAATTTAAACATATAATAAAAGCGCAAAAATTAAAGTAATTACTTTTTGTCGTATTGTACCCTTAAATTATTATATGAATTTCAGCTTACAATTTAACGTTCATATTTTGTATATTTAGTGTAGTTTTCAATTTCAAAAACAACACTGTACACGAGTACCTACATTATTTTATTGCATCGCATTTATCGTAACGAATAATTATTACGATAACGATTGATTAATGATTATAATCAATAACTAACTGTACAGTGTAGAATATAATATAATAAACAATATAAACAGCATGAACTTACATCAAATTGGATTTTAAATAACTATTAGGTATATCTATATGTATAATGTTTTTGAAAATTACAACAGGTATCCACCACACCTCTGACAACCTTCGAATAAGCCAAATATTACCAATTGTCCAGAATTATACTACCGTCGCTTGAAAGATCAATTTTACAATCTACACTTACTACTTTAATATTTAAAATTTTACTTAAGTACTTAAAGAACATCAAGTAGAAGTTAATATAAAACTAAAATTAAATGGACAAAGCAAAAATGAATATTGATTGGATCTTATGAATTAAAAAGATTTTTTTTGCGCTTTTGGGATGCAGAAAATCAATATTCTATATTTCAATTAATACCTATCGTATTAAAAAAAAAAATCGTTGCAAAAATCGATAAAATTGAAGATCATTTTATATGTGTCAATAATGACCCCAAAGTAACATACTTGTTTTTTCAACTAAAAAAGATTGTCCATTGTGTTTCTGAATCTCGATTCTTTATAGAGGTAAAAAATTAAGGTATTTTATGTGAAACATGAAAAAAAAAAACGTAAATATTAGAACTTTTACCAAAATATTTAAACAATCATTTTCTAATCAATAATATGACTATCAAAATATTTTGACTCTCTTTGCATGCATATGTGTATAAAGAGCTAAAAATGCCGGAAAAAAAATATTCTAAAAATAGTTGACAAATTAATATAAGGTTTCTCGTAAGCTGTTTCTCATTGACCAATTAAAAAAATATGAAAAATGTACTCACAATAGATATTTTTTATAGACCTTTAAATTTAGAATTCGAGATAATTCACAATATCTCGAAAATGTTCATATTATTTTTTTAATTAGAAGATAATAAAAAAATATATTTTATACCTTAAATTTGAAAATTGAATTCAAGATTTTTTTCAAATTTTTCTAAATAAGAAATTTACTTAAAAATACAATACATTTTTATGATCGTTTGAATTTTGAATTTTACGACTTTGCAAATTCACCCGTAAAATAACTATATTTCCTCTCAAATAATTGTTAATATTTAAATAATATTTTAAAAATATTTTGGCTGGTTTTGCGCTATTTATAGATATTTAAAAAAAATATATTTTTTAAAAGACAATAAAAAATTAACCTTTGGGTCTCAATGTTTGAAAATTTAACTCCGAAATCTCATCTTATTTATTGTTTAATGTGTATAATTGAAATACGATGTAAACGATGTACTTATTATTTTGTAATAGATATTGGATACTCATAGTTAAAAAAAACATTATAATGTGGACTGGAGATACAACTTTGAAGTGAGTTATTATATTTTACAATGTATTAAAATTCAATGTTTTTGTCAAAAATGTATACAACTTACTATCATAGTATTATACTACTAAGATAGTATAAATTATTTTGTCTAAAAAAGCAATATCACAAGATAAACCATAAAAATAAATACTTATTGATAGGCTTACAACCTTCGATGCTCAAAATCGTTTTTCGTATACAATAATTACATTATGTCGTTGAATTCAAATTTGAATCGATCACAGTAACCCACTCGACACCTACTACACACTTAAGTAGTACTCACTTACCGCCTCTTTTTGTTGTTAATTAAAAAAATATTTAAAACCATTATGTTAATTTCGCATATAGACATATATATATACATATCTTTTAAGCATAACCTATTAATTAATTAGTTGTATTTTTTTCGTTTCATCACGCTGTATGCAATTAATTTTAAAAAAATAAACATATAATTTTGTATTGGTTTAATAATTACGTTTCACTCAAACACTTTACAATTATCTAATACTCCGATAGATATAGTGTACAAAAAAAAGAAATAGTAGTATATATATTACACTAAATGTTTAATTGCTTTATAAGGAAATTTAAATTACATAATCACTAATCAGCGTGTGATTCAGGTTGTTATTTTTATTTTAAAAAAAAACTAACTTAAGTCAATATTTTTTTTTTACTTATAGATTTGAATAATATATTGTTGTGAACTATTAACAATTAACTTGCTACTTGCATCTTATAGATTATTATTTTTTTTTTCATTAACTTGCCCACCTTTGAACTAATAATTTTTCAGTTACAAATCTGCACTCTCGTTTTTTATGTACTAAAGCCTAAAGGTAACTATATAATCTATATATACGTATTATATTAGTTGACTATTTTCATTCGATTTTAACAACAACACAATTTATACCTTATGATAGATATCACCATAAATACCGTTGGACTCAGATGTCTATCAGTAGCACGACCACTGGTAATTTGGTCCATTGTACCGAAGATACCAATGATTAAATACATGTTTAAAGCGAAAACAACGACCCAAGTTATTAATTGTTTGGTATAGTTTCCGTGGCGTGTATAATAGATTATAAATCGACTTTTTAGTTTTTACACAGTTGCTTAATTTATTTTTCAAAACTATTTGTGCCGATACCTTAAACTATTCACTAAACTTAACTAAGATAATTTTTTAACTATTCGTGGCTTCGTGTTTTTGTAACGAATTTTCGCTGATCACCCGAAAACGTTACAATCAATCTTGAACACACCTGATATATTAAGTATACATAAAATGTATGTTGGATGAACACTGTAATCGCTGATTCGACGTCGTCTGGCCAAATAAACATCCACCGCGTAAAGATTTATTGGTTATAGTATCCGTATTCCGTACTATACAGAGTATAAAATACTTCTTTAAGTTATTTTACATCACTAGATCAAAAACCAAAATCTAAAGAGCTCAAAATATACCTATTAGCTATTTATACTATAAAAGTTATTTAGGCTAAAAAATATTTGTATTTGTCAATCAGTTCAGCAGTTTGCTAGACATGGCTTATACGTGCAATTGGGTTACAATTATTACTTACAAACCACACTGTCGAAAACATTCGTACATACCAATATCGAAAGAATTATAATTTATAGGTATAATTTTATCTAAAAGTATAGATATAGGTACGTTAGATGTATACTATTCGATAAATTATGTAAAAGCTATTAAGGATTATTTATGTTTATTTCGTTGAATGCCTTCCGACAATAATTGTGCTTATATGCTATGGAAGCATATTATTTTATCAGCCGATTGAATTCGATGATTGCGTATTTTTTTTTTTTTTGCGCCAATTGAGAACATTCGTTGTAGTTAATCGAATATTTGTTTCGTATAAAACCAGTTAGACAGAGACTCGTACAGCGATTACCTGCAGCCAGTTAGTATAATATAATATTATATTTGTTTGAAGTAGGTAGGTATTTATGTTGCTCAAAAATGAACTAACGACGACGTTTCCTAACAACAACAATAACAATAGATACTCGTATGGATGGCGAAATAAATTGACGGAAAGGTATGGAAAAACAAATTCACTATACGTAGTGCGTAGTATTGCCATTGACCTTATACACTTCATTGGCCGGCCCTGCCTATATTACTTATGTATTATGAGTCGTAATAAGCCGAGATAGAGATCGCGATTTTATCGGCTGAGTGACCAAATCACGTAGGTACACAGTTGTACGGGATTAACCATTAATCGAGCCCAATAATAATTGTGTTCCCTTTGATAATGCAGAAATTAAAAATCTGATTTTTTTTTTTAAACTTTCAAGTATATACCTAAAGAGTCAAAACCTGTATTATTTTCGAATACTTAATTTGCCACTTAGGAGTTTGAAGAACAAAAATTTGCGCCACCACGACGTCACAGAACACTCCGTAAGTGCTACAAAAAAATGACAGTAATTCGAAAATAATAATTTTTAAGTATAATTAAAATTTAAAAGCCTAAACAACTGATTATAAATAACTGTTTTAATATTAAGTATCATTATGATACATAAAGTATATCTTAAAGTGATATCCACGATGAAGGGATATTCTCGATGAATCATTCGTCACGATATTATAATTTAATATATTTACTTTGATAATATTTTAGCATTATACATAGTTATGCCAATCCGATTTGAATAAATTCACGTGATGGCCGGTCTAAGAGTAATGTTATACAATATGCGTTGTATACAATTGCACGCGAAGAACGCGGAAATGTAAGACCATTCAAACAATATAATATAAGTAGGTACTTTTAGAACGTCTCCCGAAGGTATTTAAATTTTAAACGACTTTAGTCGAGGGGCGAACATAAAATAAAATTTAAAAGTAAAAAAAAAAAAACTACAAGACAAAACAACGGCGATATTCGACGAGACCCGTTAGAACGGGTTTTTTTTTTATAATACTATGTTCGCGAGACTATGTTATTATTACACTATGCGCGCGACAGTGTGGTGAGCGAGCGTGAGCGGACACGAACAAGTCGGTCGGCGTTGTAGAGGTGGCTGGAGGAGAGACAAGGGAAATGGCGATGTCGAAAAACTGTACACTCGGTCGTATAATGTGTATATAGATATAATATTATAATAATATAAAAAATAATATGTATTTCATTTTTTTTTCACTCGTACTGCACAATAATACAATCACGTTGTTTAATGATATATTATATAATATATTATATTTATGTATATATTATATATATTACAATAATATGGATATTTTTATAATATAATAATAATAATAATAATATATAGATAGTAGAAAACAATAACAATCTTATATTATGTAATAATAATAATCATATTATTTACAAGTTGTTAAATCATACGCACATTATACGTCATATTATAAAACATAAATTTTTTGCATTGTACAAGTTAAAAAATAAAAACTTACGATTATTATAAATAATTTATTACACAATAAGTTTCATGACGATGAATAATATTAATAAAAATTATAATATTATAGTGATCATACAAATAAATTAATAAATAAATATTGTATCGTAATATTCTTAAACAATAACACGCGAATACGCGCAATATAATAAAATTGCAATGTAATATTGTATAAGCATGTATTAAAATATTCAATATTGTAATGCAAATGCACAACAATATACTAATATAATAATATATTTTAATAGTATGCTTTTTTTATCTTCATTATCTATTATATTAATCATATAATTACTGCAATATCATGTATTAACTATTTTATTGTGCCGACGTTTTTCGACACATAAAAATACACCAAAAACACAAAAACCGAACGAAAGCAATTTACGACTGGACATTTATCACAGATAAATTTTAATTGGCATAAAGACCATGGGAGGAGAGTGGTTCCGAGAATTCGGAAAATAGGGGCGCTCAAAGCATTTTTTTCAATTTTATTCAATTTTCTAACACTATTGAAAAAGGCCAATTTGATTATTCCCGGTCTGTTGTCGAATTCCAATCCGGTTAAGAACATTTTCAGAAATCTCTTTAATGATATTGTATAACCATCTACTGCGGCTAAAAGGACGTTTTGTCTTGCATTATTGGTATTACGGCCGACGGTCACGGTTTACGATACAGTACACGTTTATGAAATAATATTTTAGCTAAAGCAACGTCCTCGCCTATAACCCCGTTCGTTTGAATGTTTTTGGCGTAACGTATTAAATATATTTATACTTTATACACACACACATACACACACCAATATAATATACATATATATTATATATAGTGTACGTACAGGGCGATTCTCTCAACACGGTTGCTGTTTTCATGTGTGGCACAAATGGAGTTCGTGTTGCGTTCCGCCATTATAGAAAACCACCACAGCGTTCGGTGTGAGAATCGCCCCCTACGTATTTAATATGTTATTGTTTCAAAATTATTTACACTTAATATTAATCTGACGAACGCCACTGTTGAGAAAATAAGAAACTCTAAGATTTGCTGTTTATGAAAGCAAAAAAAAAAAAAAAACAATAATTGTATTATTTCGCGAGTTCGATATAACAATAATATAACATCATAATATTATCTATTTTATATTACACACATAGTATTAAAAGACATTCGGTGGGCGACGAAATCATGTTCGAATGATTTACGAAACATCGTCAAAACTACCAGATTTTAATAATAATAATAATATATAATGATGAATAATAATAATAAAAATAATAATAAAATTAAAAATAATAATAATAAAAATAATAATAATTTATCTATGATGGATTCGCGTGCGAACGTATAACAATTAAAATACCTGTGAATCGCCATAACGAACATATAATATATATATCGTTCGTGAACTGCTGCGGCTCGTTTATCAGTTGACCGCAACGGTGGTGGACTGGGCCGGGGCCGCGGTGGCCGATTTTCTGGACGATAGCATGTTTTTGAGACTGGCCACCTCGGACGCTAGCCGAGCAACTTCGGACTTGAGCCTGGTGTCGTCGGCGGCGGCCGCGGCCGTCGGGGCGGTCGCGTGCACGGCACCGTCGGCCGGTTCGCCGCTCATCGTGACGGCGGCCGGCGACTGCATGGCGGCGGCGCGGGGAGCGGCCACCGAGGCGGTGGTCGGGCACGCGGCCACCGAAGCGGACGACGGCCGGACGCCCCATTCGACGCCCAAGCTGATGCCCGAGTCGCGCTCGTCGCTGCTGCCCTCCGCGTCCCACGGCGGACTGGCTCGGCTGCTGCCCGGCTCCTGCTTAATGGCCTGCAACGATAGCAGGGCCGTGGCAGCTACGTCCTTATCGCCCAAGTGCGTCTTGTGACGGAGCTTGTGCGGCAGACAGTTACCGCCTCCGTTGCCTCCGCCACCGCCGTTGACGATCGCTGCGATGTTGTTGCCATTCACGCCGTTAATGATGCCCGCGTTGTTGTCGTTGGCGTGCACCATGGAGACGCCGTTGTTGCCGCCGTTGAGGACCGCGATCGGTACGCCTCCGGCTCCGCTGGTCATCATGGCCATCATGCCGTTGCCGTTAAAGTGGTGCCGGTGGCGGTGCTGGAGGTGGTGATTGTTGTTGTTGCCGTTGTTGCCGTTGTTGTTGTTTCCGACCAACGTTCCACCCGGTCCAACGACTCCACCAGCCGCAGCGGCGGCGGCGGCGGCCACGAACGCCAGAGATATGGGTACGCAAGACGACGAAGTGTCATCGCCACTGCCACTGCTCAGCTCGTACGGAGACGGCGGCCGGCGGCTGAGGTTCAGTACGCTGTTGGCGGCAGCTTCGAACGACGGCGGCTGCAGTGGTGGCAGGACGGGCGCAAACGGGTACGGCGGGTACCCGGCTTGGGCCGCGGCGGCCACGGCTGCGGCAGCCACGGACATGGGCAAACCATTGACGCCGTTCGAACGGTCGCCCTGCTGCTGCTGCTGTTGCTGTTGCTGTTGTTGCTGGAGTGTGTGTTGGTCGATGGGGCTGCCGCAGTCAGACTGTGCGCCGCCGTAGTACGAGCCGTTCATTTTGGGTGTGGTTGACTGGACGGGTTGATGGATGACTGACGTGGGTATGGGACCTGACCCGTTCTGCGAGTAGCCCACCGACGAGGACGACGACGACGTGGACAGTTTCGGGCGTTTTGTAATGCTCAATACTTGTTCGTTTGTCGGCAAAGAAGCCATAACCTGAGGGTGGGACAAAATAAAAACCACCGTTAGTACATCAATGTGTTGTGCTCTATATCTATGCGGAAGTAGCGGTTTTTTTTTAAGGAGAGTAATGCTTAACAGTCATACCACGATCGATTTATGGATCTCATACGTTAATATAATCTTTTGTCAACAATAAACATAACCTATACATAGTCATTAGATAATATGGATTTCAAAAAGTTCAATAAGAAAAACACGACATAGAGGAAGATGCAGAACCTAAGAAGTACATTGCCTCGACAATTTATCGTGAAAAAATCGTTGGACAACGAACGGCAGTACATTATTACTCAAACTTTGACCATCATAATGTGTCTTTTGTACTTTTATTTCTATAATAACTGTAAAATGCAGTAAGATTGGCCAAATCTCTCATAAAACAATTTTTATTCAAATAGGACCTAACACACCCTTTTAATTTTGTTCGAATTATTACCTGTTCAACGCTGACCACAGCTTCACCGCTGATGCCGAACTTATCTTTGATGGCAGAAAGTTGAGCCTTAAGCACGTGATTCTCTTTGCTCAACTCAACCACCCGCTGCTCGAGGATCATGTCGTTGAAACGCCTCTTTTCACGTGATCGCTTGGCCGCCTCGTTGTTCCGTCGCCTCCGGTCCCAGTAGCTTTCATCTTTCTTGTTATCTGGTATGAATTCACGCTGCTTACGTTGCGCAAAGAACTCCTTGTGCTGCAGATGTGCCGTCAGGTCGAACCCTGGAGGATATGGTTCACCGGGCCTGGTGATTCCGGTCCGGGTGATACCGAATCATCGTATCTCATGCTTCCTGGACCACCAGACTGTTCCATGTCGCTACAATACTGCGGCATTATTCCGCCACTGTTTTGTTGCTGTTGGCGTTGCAAATGGATTTGGTGAAGTTGTTGTTGCTGTTGCTGGTGGAGTTTTTGTTGATGTTGCTGTTGCTGTTGTTGTTGATGCTGATTTGATTGCTGGGGCTGTTGTGGCTGAGTTTTCTGTTGATGATGATAACTGTTAGCCGTGTCCGCTACCATTTCTCAACCTTAAACACAAAAATACGTACGTAGACATGAGTTTAACACTGTCAAATATAATTACATATATTACATTATTATATCGATGAATAACGAGTCATATAAAAGTCCAAGGAAAATATCCTAAATACAATTAAACAAATTAAACACAACTTGTGACGCAAGCGACAATGAGATCAGAGAGGCTTTTCTCATGTTGCATGATGGGTTTCCGTTCGATTATATAGTTTGTTAGGTGGGAAGAGGAAGTTTTGCTTTAAGGGAAGTTTGCATTTGGGTGCCAAATGACTAATGAGTAAATCAATTCATGAGGTTCTCGTATATAAAAATAAATCAATTATTAGCGTTATCAAAGTACACTAATTTAACCTTGGCGATGTGTAATTCATGAAAACCTTTAGACCAAAAATTCCGTAAAATTATTTTGGCTATACATACCAGGGGATGAGATTTAATGCACTTAAAACAATTGACAATGAAGACGGTCGGAAAAATCTGTGACGTAATATAAAATATTTATTAGTTTGTATCATGCTTTATGATTGGTTGTATAGGAACACGCGTATACGTATAGCTAACCTTGAGAAAAACGTTGCTAATGCAACGACAGCGATGGAATGCCGAAGCTACTGTTTCGCAACTGACACGTGCCGTAGTCAAAAATTACTACATACTCCCCTCCCTTCACTTGACTATAATAAAACACGCTCGTAGGGAGGCATCGGAAAAGCCCACCGATTATTGAAGTCCTTAACGGACAGAATCGAAAACCCATATATCTAAGATTCTTTTATCGTTTATTACATACAATTAGCTAATGATGTTACTGCTGCACAACCGAGATGACCACATTCACATTATTACATATTAATATATAGTAGAGCTAACTTTTATACGGCCGTCGTGTTATAACACAATAATAAATAATAACGAGTATATCATAATTGTATAAGTACCTACACTATGTTATATAAATCGCCGCACCGGCCAAGGACAACGAGATCGAGGAAATACAATAATAATATAAACCGAGCAAGGTCACCCGTAACGATATCCGACGATGTCTTAACACTGGTTCCGTTCGGCGAATATTTCTCCTATATTTACACGGTATCACACAAGTGTTATTATATAATATAATACACTACGTGGTAAAAAGTATGGGTAGTTTAAGGTAACTTTGTAGTAGTATGCCGTATGCGAGTGGCATTACCCGTTTAGTAAAAAGCAAACGGATCGCTCATTTAAAATCGCCGTATTTACATTCAACGAGTTATATAATATTATTAATTTGACCTTATGAAAATAATATCGTCGAGGTGAATGTCAGTCGCATAGATTGTCGTGATATATTATGTATCTAACTGGTACTATAACACGACGATAAGGCGTGATCCGAGGATCGGAAAAAACTAAAATGTATAATCGATTCCAAACGAAACTTGTCAGCTACTTCCTGACACAACTCCATTTCAGTATACATTTTTTTGTAATTAATATCGGAATAAAACGGGTTTTATTTTTCCACAACAATAATAAATAGTAATAATGATGTTAAATACCGAAAGCGATGCGATTCACGGCCGTATAACAGCTCTCGTTATTAGTATAAGGTCCCAACACGATAACGTTAAATGCATAGCACATATTTTAAAAGCACACAGTCGTGTATAATAAATAGTACGACAATCGTTGATAAACAGAAGAGAGTTCAACACCACTGATAATTAATAATGCGATTTCAAAATTATTCTTTTCCATTACATTGAGAAAATCTACCGATGTTTGTATTGATTTATATTGTGTGTGTTTTGTACTAATAAAATATAGGTAATATTTTCAAGATTAGTGTTTCTTTTGTTATATCGGTTTCATTCAAATTATAACAAATCCTGACATTGATCCTATTTTGAAATACATAGATGCTGCTTAGAATAGAAAAAGTGTGGAGAATTTAAAAAATAATATTGTAGTTGCTTCCAAACATCAAATTCGCCTACCTAACAAAACGAAACACTTATGTAAATACGATACAATAATAATACTCTAGGTACCGAATAATGATATCAATTATCAAAATTACGTCTGTCAATGACAGCCTGTCATCGAGATTCAAGATCTCGACATAACGTCAAATATATTGTATATAAATATTATAATAGTACAGTAGACAGTAGTAATAAGAAATTACTATAATAACAATTATAAATAACATGATCGTCGGTAGGTCTATATTTTACATAACAATCAGCCGTGATCGTCTCAAGTAGTAGTTAGCTGTAGGTAGAGCAGTAAGTACGTGTACGACATAATATAACATTATAATAATATTACAATTTATGGGTCTCGTCGGGATTCGACGTACAAATCGTCGCTCGCGTTTACACATAATATTATTACCGTAATAATTTGCTTGTACATATAATATATATTAATATTACTGCGTCGGCGGATGAAAATACCGTCAGAGCAGTAGTCGTCGTCATCCGAGTCGTGTGTTGTCACCGTTTCGTAATACACGACGTTATTATTACAACAAATAACATTATTTCGCTAATGTACTAATTTTTTTTTTTTTTATCGTAATATTCCTATCCATCGCCTCATGTTTTCCCTGAAACGTTTTTGTCTCGATTGGCGCGCGAGACTATGCATAAACGCGGGCTCATAAATGAAACGACCGAATTATTATATTATGAGCACACTCAATAACAATAATGTCGATAATAACAATGTCTTGTCGCTTTTAATATTATTAAAGGACGTTTTATGCAAATAGACCACACTGTCTCCGTCGACGGACTAGCAACTGCGATTTTACATTAAAAGTAATCTGTTCGTGAGCACGGACTTTATCGACAAGATTTCGGAGATAATCTAACAGTATTAACGTTTTTTTTTTTACAAGTATTCAACTTCAACATTTTATTTAAACCTTAAAGTTCTATTCTGACATTGGCCCGTGGGGATAACGTTTTCTTAATCACAATTGTTCACTAAACTAACTTTAACTACAGAAGATAATTATTAATCTCATTATATAATATTCAATCAATAATTTACACTCCCATGCCAAGGACATATACCTTAGATATTATATTATAATAATTGTTTATAAATGATATGTGTTAATTTCTTTTATAAATAAAATATATAGTACAATAATCCTTCTTAAATGTATAATCCACCTAGTTTAAACAAGGCTTTTGAATTTTGAAGAAAATAAGGAGTTAATATAAGTTACAATAGAGTTTATAACGCTCTCGAATTCCTGATATTACTTTTATAATCATGACCATCTAAAAATTTTAAAAAAGTTCTAACCTATCCCTTCCACTTTACGCGCACACGCTTATGAATCTGGCAATGGTGGCACCGGATTTGCAATTTACGCATATCGTTATCGCCCCCGTTATAAAATTGCAATTACGTTATTATACATTAAAAAAAATAATATGAGAATCATATTATTAAAGTGTTATGATAATAATATCGACATCACAATAACGATGTTGTAACGAACGTGTGGACGTCGACCCCGTGGCGGGCGGTGAGTTGCGGGTGTGCCTTATCACTGTGTTAATAATATATTATTACTATTTATAAACAGCTGCAGCTGCCGTCTTGTGCAATCATAATTTTTTTTATTTTCCCTTTTTATTTCTTAACCCCTCCCGACGATGATATTAATGGTAAAGCACGCGCACAGTAATACTATAATACCTATATTATTTTATGATCATGATTGATTTTTATATTTTAACAATATGAAACCAATGAAATCAACAGGTATTTGGTTATTGTCTGTCTATGTACCTATGTGCAAGAAAACGCATAATATAAAGGTACACAGAGACACACGATACGAGTACCATACCGGCTAATGATAATACAAAATATAATAATAATAATAACGTACGTCTCGCAAAATAAGATCATTTATGTATATATATAACGGATAAACTATATCGTATAGTGGGATCAGATCATCGATGTCTATTTAATATAATATTTACGACTGAGAGAAAAAAAACAAATCCGATCGTCACGGCGTTCAATCGAAATCGGGTGGGGCTAAATAACGATACATAATATTATACACACAATGAAACGCATTACGCGGGTTTATGTAATAATATCGTGCACGCACACATTATTATGCTTGTATACGTTTTGAAATCGTCCGATGACATTGTGCGCGAATTTTACGCGTCGTAAAAACCTCGACGGCCTTGGACGTGTTACACACGACTCGGGTTGAGCAAAAAGTAGAGAGAGAGAGAGAGAGAGGGAAAATTAAATAAATAAACGAAATAAAATAAAATATACACTGCCAAACGCCGTCGCCGCCGCCAATGCAAGTGCTCGGCTCGTATATATTACTATATTATTATTATTATTATTATTATTATTATTATTATGAGATAATCGTCGTCGTCGTGTTGGGCGTGCTGTTGTTTTTTTCATCATATCGCGCGCGTCCAAGATAATACGCGATCGTATAATATCATTATTCATTATCATTGTGTGGGATCTTGTAGGCCAACTCGCTCCGACCGTATTGGCCTTCACCCTCAAGGTGAAGTTTATACATTATATTATTATATATTATTATGTTATGCGAAACGAAAAAATGTTTTTTTATGTTGTGACCAAAATTTATTTTGGGTTGTTTTTTTTTTTTTTTATTTCATCCACGCCGATTTTTGTTTCGTTTCGTTTTATCGTTATATTCATTTGTTTTGCATAACGCGCGGCGTTCGATATAATACGCGTGTGTCATAATACTACGTGTTGTCGACGCGCTCAATTGTTATTTAACAGTGTGCCGTCGTCGTCGTCGCAGACTAGTTATTTACGTTTATCATATTAAACAGTGTGTATATATATATATATGTGTGTAATGTGTACGAATGTGTGTGTGTGTGTAAGAGAGAGCACTTTTTTTCATTTTTAGCTCTGCGAATATTTTTATGCGCCGGCCTTTGGCACACGCAGTCATCCTCTTGGCCCTCGAACGCGTGCGAGTGTATTGTATAGACGGTTTCGCGTGCGCGCCGATACCGCGACGTCCGCGAGAACGATACGACTCCCACCACAGATCCCGACGAAAACCCTAACCAGCGGATACCTGTTACGTGTTCTACCGAGTCGCTTATGAGTTAATAACTTGTAGTGTTGTTTTATTTGATCGTCCATTATCTCGATACACGTACTTAGAAGAGCCCGGTTAGAGGTCAGCGAGTGTAACCTTTCATACTTTAACCATTTTATCAGCAATGTAATTGATAACCGTTTGACCACTGTAATCGCACGACGACAAGTTGAATATTTTTCGACTTTATGCTAACACCGGGGAGAATAGTAAAAAGAAAATCACAAAGATTTTTTTTCAAAAACAAGGGATGTGCTAAAATTTACAAATATATTTAAAAAGTGGTTAAAAATCTCATTGAACGTCATATAAGTAGTAGGTAATTGTTTAGCTGCTTATGGGTTTATTTTAGGTTCGTTTCGCCACTGGTCGACACAACAATACATCGGTTGTATATGATTTTTTTTTTTTTTTTTAATGCAGCATAACATAATATCATTACAATATTATTATCGACATTACGTAACGCACGGTCGGTCCGTCGATATAAATTATAAACATTGACCTTAAGCGCGGCGTTACGCAGATATTCGATTGCAGTATAAATAATAATTTAACCGTAGTGGTCATGTTGATGCATGGTACTATAATATTCTACGACCGCGCGACTATAATACAGCTGGATTTCCACGACTATACCGTGTCGCGTAAAAATAATAAAATACCAACATTTTGTTACCGATATTACCTACGTATTTTAGACGACGTATAGAACACAACACTTATGGTATAATTTCACTATTACCGTGCTCGGCATATGGACCGAGTGGTCTGTGGCTTTGTGCTCAGACTTTTCTTTATATAAGCAAAATTTAGAAATTTTTAATTAAATAAATTACGATTACAATATCCATTAATAATCATTAATCACTAATCACTTCACCCAGTGCAATAGTTAAATAATAAATATTACTAACTATATTTGGTATATTATGCGGCTAGGCGTTTACATTGAAAACTATGGTGACAGTGTAGTATTACTAAGGTACCTTAACTCTTAAGTAGTGTACACTCTGCATAAATGCATATTAATACATCCAACGAACAACGATCGTACTGTGAGACGACAATTAATATAATATCTTACTATCGTTTCGATCCCGTTATCGTTGAATAGTATTCGTTTAAAGTAGCACGAGCTCAGCCCGGTTATAACACGACCGCAGTAATAGTCATAATATTATTGGGTTATTAAATTGAACGCAATGGTGAATGTGCATACCTATTATCTGCACTACAATAAGACGCCTAGTAAGGTGACGGAGGAAGACGAAATAGTAACAAAAAAAAAAACCGGAACGAGACGGCGGCCGTTCCGTTCTATTTCCGCGCTCCGATTCTCAACGTGCTCTACTCTGCAATATATTAGCGTACCTGTTTTATATTGTTATAATACCCATACCATTCATCAGTCCGATTTAGCGCCGGGCTACTTCCGGACTCGTCTTTCGGAAGCGGTGCTGATCGTCATACATTTCGCCCAAATCGAGCCTCTCATTCGATGCACGTGAGTAGCATGAGTGGCCACTCGACCCAAGCACGAGCGCACGCTATTATTTTGCAACCGGTTCGAAATGGTAAAAACGTTTTGTTGGAAAACTTGAATGCGAATCTACCGCTGACGAAATCGCACCCACCAATTCAGTCAAAACATATAATATTTGCAATAGTAGTGTTCTCCGATGGGCAAAATACTATTAATGAGTGACGTTTAATTACTTTTTATTCACTACCTGTTTTTATTAATTTTTTCCACTGCGGAGTAGACACCTACTTGTTTATACGCGTATTCAACTACGCCACAATGATGATTTAATATATTATGGAAATGCTATATGCACGTTAATCGTAGGAAAACATGTCACTCGTGAATTTTCTGTGAATTATTCGTACCCATTTGAGGCCAACTATAAGAATTTCGTGCGATTTAAATCGATAGTTTCCCGTTCTAAAAGCATGTGATTTTAATTGTTTTTTGGTTTTATAGCGATAATCGACCGATCAACCTCCCCCGAATTATAACTTTATCATTAGATATGTACTTCAATTTTCGAAATAAGACCATATTATTATACTTTGAAATCATAGTTAACATAAAAATATTTATTCGTACTTACTAGAGAATACCACAAGTGCTGAAGTGCCTGTCGTTCGATATAGATGTTATTGGTTTTTTTTTATACATTTGTTATTTGTTATTTACTGTATATTATGTTTAGTTGATAAGTTCACATATGTTAATACAAATATTAGCTAAGAAAACATTTTTTTTTTGTAATATTATTATAAATTCATTATTTATTTAAATAACTCAACATAATATAATTAATATATTGTTTTTCTATGATTTGTTTTTAAAAACTAACGAGTAGAAAACAGTGATATTGATTTGTAATGAACATTTTTTGCCGCCTGTTATAGTTTATATTATTGGTGTTTTTACTATTATTTATTTTTTTTTTTATTCAATATTATTTACGCTTTGAAATTTGTGAATATAGATGTACAATTATATTTCTCTTTTTATGCGAATCCTATGAATGTTATATTATAGCTGCAGCATTGCCCACCCATAATGGCAACACAGCACCGCGAAATTATAATAATTACGTTTTGTTGTGATCGTTCAACATCGATCGGTACAGAATGTTTCTCAGTAACCTTCAACGGGGTCTATAAAAACATAAAATTCTCTATCCGCAAGCATTACATATTATACCCACCTGTACCAGTATCATGAAATAAAAATTACAGTTGTACGAGTAATGTATGACGTGTAAATATATTATAATATTATTCACTATCGAGTATTCTATTTTTGTCACGGTATACTCGAACATGCGATAATTACGAAGGAATTTCACGACATAATTACATCGGAATAATGATTGCGTAGCGGTTTCCGAGTGGGATCAAACAGATAAAAAATAAAAATAATAATAATAACAACAGTGTTACGGAAAATGATCGGTATGAATATAAAGAATCTCACGAAGGCCCACGCTCGTAAAACCCATGCCCTATATTATATACTATTATTTATTATGTTAGATTGTTCGTAATTCGTATATGTTTATGTATTACTTTATAAATATACTATAATAGAGGTACATACTTAGTTATTAAATTGGTTTTCTCGTATTTTTGACATAGTGTAATCAATTACCACCACCGTGTATCGTGTGACTGGGTTAATATTACATTAATATATCCATATAGACAATAAGGGAATAGATGTTCATTGTACATCTATTACATATCTACATTTTATTGTGACTGGATTTTAAAAAGCTAAAATTATCATGACATCGCAACCATATAGCGTTGCAGTTAGTTTGACAGTTCATCTCAGTTGGCCGTCGTTACGATCACAGTGTTTCACTTATATTTATCTTATTATTTATGATTTATACCTATAAATAGATATTATATAGGCATGACTGTAATACACCTTTGAATGTAGCATAACATGCATATAATTACTGAGATCCAACTCGAATGGAACAAAGGAAACAATAATCGAATATAGGTAGGTCGTGGTAATGTGCGTAACTACTCGTATACCTATTCAATATTTTGACGTCGCGGGTGTACCTATTCGTAGCTACTAGCGGCGGCGATGACCGACATAAAAATCGTTACGATAGCGCGTTATTACGATACGATTATATCGTTTCGCACTCAATAACTAAATGGCCCGGATTCGCGGTGTTTTACCGTGACAGGAATTTTTTTTTCCAAACGCAATCACCGTCACTGTGTCAATACCAACCGACGACGGTGGCGTGTATAAAATGTATTACATATTATATTAATTTATAATATATTATAATTTATAACTTATAAATATTATATTATTGTGTATTTGGAACACCGTATAGGCGGATTTCACCCTCGGGGGTAATGACCCGCAATATACTATCATTATTTGTATAGATATGTGTATATTATATACACATATTGTACGCGTACATACCACCTTACATAATATACTGCAAGTACACGCGCAATGGGCTTATTTATAAACAATAAACGTAAAACATACATATTTTAACAATATAATGATGTGTGACAGTATAAATTATGTATAATTACACTATAGTAATGGTCAGAACTGCGACCAAAAAGTAATACGCGAATATTTTGATAATGACCTACCTACTGCAGTAGACAGTAGTTGTATAAGAACTAGATAGAGGTATACTAGTAATGTAGGTACCCAGAAGTAGTTGGACTCGAATCGGCCGAACCAAATGTATCGACCACGACCCCACGACCATGGTCGTGACGATAAAATGTACTATGGTATATGACTATACGAGTATAATATGAGTTATACACTTATACATACAAATAGCGTGTGTTTTAATAATATTTTAGCAATAATAATAAGCTATACATTTTTCCATCTATGTTTTAAATCGTCTATTTTAAATATTATGTATAAACGTGTTGTATACTGTATATTATATAAACATATACCATTGACATAATATTATGATCAATATTTTCGTTTCATGACTATTGGGAAGTTAAAAAAAAAATCTAAAATATCGTGTTACTTACTATTATGATGCTAATTTCAGTTGAGTATGTATTATGCGTTTTTATTTTACACTATTGACAAAAGCGTCATGCAACTGAATAATTACTAATACGTGTTTGGCTAAAATAATTTTCATCGTGCGGAGAAGACGGCACATACTAGATAATCTTTTCGGTAGAGCACACAATACATTGGACTTCAACAAAAAACCGTTTCTAATATCGGTACTTATATTTAAAAATAGAAACTATGCAGTATTTTCAGACTGTAAAATAAAATATACACTCACGAAATAAAGAACCAGTGTATTATATTTTTTAAGTGTGAAATCATACTGAAATCCAAAATTAATAGCGGTAAGTATAATATAGTCATTAGTGGTGGGTAGCGGCTATATTACCTATGCATTTTGCTGGGCAAAAAATACATGTCCATCGCACTCGGTCGTTCATTAAATTAAAATGGTTTTTTTCACTAATTCTTACAAGTAATTTATTTTTAACTATGCCTACTATTTAGCTCAAAAAATATAGATATTATTGAATTTAGTATAAAATTATAATACAATTATGAGCAATTATCGAAAAATATTCCAATTAGCTATTGTTGTATTAACGACCGCAAACAACGGGACAACGGATACCACAGACATTCTACAAACAATTCACTTAAATTGGTTAAAACACGGTTAACGATTTTTTTTTCTTTTATAATAATCATTATTTTTTAAGATATGGATTTAATGTTTTAGTAATGAAATCATTTCAAATGTATTTTTAACCGTGTGTGAACTATAAAATTACAATAATATTATATTTTTCTCATAAAGTAAGTCTCATTATTTTATTCACACCGCACTTAACCTGGATAAACTTTGTTGAAGGAAATCATTTTTAAATCTGTTTTAAAAAATATTTTATGGAACAACGTCACCAACGAAAAACAACAATAAAGAACGTTTTCACGTTGTAACGAATTTGAAGAATATTATAAGCGCTTAAAATCAAAATCTTGTTGATAACTGTACTATAGCCGACAGCGTAGTATTCAGTCGTACATATACATAGGTATATGATTTTTCATATTATACTATCTTCACTATCTCTGAGTATGTTCTCCAAAACAATTGAACGTATTTAAATCATCTCATCTATAATACTCGTCAATTCATAGACCTTGAAATTAATATTTTAAATGTACATAATGAATGCATCGTTTTTATGAATTTATGTTAAATGATAAATTTAATTTTATAGCACTAGAATTTCGAGGAACTGTAGGAAATAAATTAGCACTGTGTGAATGTATGTGTATGTATACACTCGATATTTGGGAAACGCTGCAGAAGGACAAAATTAGCGGCCCACAAATTGTTAGATGCCTTGTAAAGTTATAACGGTGTGCATAATATATTTCGATTCATTGCGAAAACCATTTTGGTCCACACGTTCATTATAAACAAAGTATACTGATTACTCCTTGGCAGAAACCTTGAACTATAATTGCATTACGACAATAAGTACGATGAACCCAATCCACTGTAGATTTTGACTGAACACATCATATAATATTAAATTTGTGGTGGATTGAGTGATAATATATTTGCTACGGGACTATCGTAATATGTTGCGAAAATATTTCTAAATTTTTCAAGTACCTACTTAAGTACGTTATAAATATATGTTATTACCTATATCTATTTATAAAACATTTAAAGCGATAAAAAAACTATAGTGCGTTAGTAGAATGAAGTGGTCATTGTCTTATACGACAAGATTACGAAAAAACTATGTAAACCCATTCGTACACTAAATACATACTTACATAAGTTACCTATATTTATAATTTATATCATATTATAAATAACAATTATCACCAAGTAATTTACAACAACATAAAATAATGTTTAATAATTTATTAAAAACAAACATTATGTACCTATACCTACAATACTACGAGTATAAAGTAAAAATAACATCTTCAGATATATAGACATTTATATTGTACAATTTGTGATAAACTTAAATTGACTTACAATTATTATTGTATTTTATTTAAAATGAAAAATTATTGAAGAAAATTAAAAGACGACCTATATCACACCCTTAACATTTTTTTTTAAGTAATTCGTTTACTGGCAATTATAGATGTGCGAAATAATACTTTATTAAAATCATTTTAATATTAATATAAAAAGTTTTCAATCGCCATCTCGTATTATTTAAAATGAATTTTTTTAATTAAAATTTTGATTTTATTATATGATACAAATGCATTAAGATTTTTTTTCACTAACTGGCACGCAATATAATATAGCTAAACGTGAGTACTTAAGACATTAATTATTCATCGCGATGTTCTCATTTTATGCGTGTCATAAACTCATATAATATAATGATATAAAATATATTGAAAAACACTGACCCAGCTAGATCACGAGCGGTTGCAACAACGACAAGATGCTAATACTAAGTTTGACAGTGTGTATTGGTTACTAACATCTCGTGTATTGTCTCGGGCGCCGGAGATTTGAATGCTGGGGCAGTGACGACCGCAAGAACAGGGAGCGAACGAGTGGCGTCGGCACGGGGCGAAGCGCCGATCGCGGCTGGAATAGGAATAAATTGCGAACAAAAAAAAAAATTTGAAAAAATTTTACTACCAACAACGACGGAAATTAAACTTATCGTCAGCATAATATAAATTATTTAATAATAATTTTCGGTGGTAAAAATACAAAAAAAAAAAAATTTGCAATACTCACGATTGAATTGTGTGCGACACGCGGGCTGTCTGCGGCGTTTAGGACGGTGCGGTATCCATGTGTTGTGGCGCTCGAACGCGCGTCGAAAAAAATGTTAAAATAATTTAATTTTCCTCGACCTGCGAGTGAAACTGCCGCTTTCGATCGATTGATATTTTAAGGTAAAATATAATAAAAAAATATAGTTTGATGTAAATTTGTCGTCGCGTACCGGAGACGGGAAAAAAAATAATAATATCTAATATATTGTTTGATTAAAATAATATTATTGTCGTCAACCAGTGCGGCGAACTAGCACGCTCGCGAGTGTCGTGAATGCGATCGCAGACGAATAAACGTACACTGACGAGAACGGCACCGCGCGAAACGGTATGAAAAATAACGATTGTGAAAATAAAAAAATAAATAACAGCGGTTTGCGTCGTGTCGCGACAGTACTTGCTGGGCGGACGCGACGGAAGCGACTGCCGCCGGTTGCCGCGTCGCTGCCGCTGCGATTATATTATTACTATTATTATTACTACTATTACTATTACCATATCACTATAATATTATTACTATTACTATTACTATTACTATAATATATTATTATCGTTGTTGTAGTATGACGCCGCCTCCGCGCGCGTATATACGATGCACGGTGGTCGGCGCGTCGGTGGGGAGACCCGCGGGCCCTCCCGCCAAACGACTTCGCGGTCCCCCCACCGCCGCGACCGAGCCGCACGACTGACGGCTACGATGACGGCGGCGGCGGCGGCGGCGGCGGATGGTCGACGCGTGTCCGCGGCAGTAAACGCGCGGCTCGGCTCGCCGTCGTCCGTCCGCGCGTTCATATAATTGCCCGTAATTCGTTTGTAAACATGATAATATTGTAATGTGTGTATAATATTATTGTGTGTTATCGTTATTATAATATATTATAATATTATATGGACATTGCGCAAAACCAACAGAACGATAATAACGTCGTGCGATACGATTATGTTCCCCGGGAATATGATTGAACAGTTTCCGTAGATTGTTTGATTTCGTCCGTCCGAGGTCCGACCGTGACGGATGTCTTGTATATTTTTCTGACGTGGTCAATAATATTGTGTGGGGAGTTACCAATCGTCACAGATAATAAATTACGATAATACGATTATTTTCGTACAAATCAAATGAGCATATTATATGAAATCCAAAAAAGCCAGCTGATTCGTCCTATATTATTCCCAGCAGTCGAAATTTCAAATTTGACCGATATCGGTTAGACATAAGATTCGAAATTCGCTATCAGAAAAATACGCCGACGGAACTTCTTTGGGTATAGGCGATGAAATGTCGAGCCGTCAAAAGCAATACGTCTATTATGTAGTTTCCTCGTATAGGGACACTGCTCATTATCAGTATCTACATTTTTTTTTTTAATTTAGAATATCAATTAAAATATTATTAACTTATAGATACATATAAAATTGTTTACGTTGGCTTAATTTATACATTTCATTTTTTTTTATTATTATTAATAATGCAGGTTAGGGTTAGGGTTAGGTTACCTATGTAAAATATTGACTTTTAAAAATGATCTGGTTGTCTTAGGTATATATGTATATTGTATAATATATTTATGGTACTTATGTGTGGTTGTGTGGATTTTATTTCTATAACTTCTTTAAAATTTAGACAGTATAGACAATTGGTATTCATGTCTATGAATTATTGTATTTATGTAGGTTTTGGAATATAATATTATAGTATCGATAAAGGGTGTACTTACGCTACGCAGTTCACATATAAATATATAATATGTAAACGAGGTCAATATAATATGGGTCGTAACTCGTAACTGCATAGACACTGCAGCTTTTTGGACTGTTTTATAAGGAACTATATATAAAAAAAATAATGATAATTTTTATTTTTGAAATAGCTATAATGATTATTATATTGTATGTTGATTACACGGAGCATGACTTGAATAGTTTTCACACTTGGAATATTAAAAGATTTGTATTTTTATAATATATATCGGATAATTCTAACATAAAGACGTTGCTTTCGCATTTGGTCCATTTTATACGCACACTACACATTATATAACCTGCGGGCAGCAGCTAATTTATATGTATAGATAATAACCGTAATGTAGTCCAGGCGCGTCAAAGACGCTAGTGAGCTAGATTCTGTAGAGGTTAAAATTAATTACAATGCATACATTATATAGCTATGATGAATAATAATTCATAGTTAACAGTTTCCAATACGTATTACGTACTATCATAATATTAGTATACATAGTATAACATATTTCCTACGCACGTACTGGTAACACACTGAAATGTACCTTTATTGGATATATTGTAAATAATAAATTAATGTAATAGGTATATAAATGTAATAACAAATAATACATAATATATTAGATGTTATTAAGTTATTTTTTCCTAATAACATACTATAGTTACAACTATTATAATTTTATATTTTATTTTGACCTTAAGTATACTATAGTTATTTAAATTGTGTATACTATGTATTATATTTTAATGATTAGGTATATCAAAATATCAAACTCGAATAGGAAGTAAAAAATATGTTTTTTTACCTTATACATCTTTATGTATTAATTTGGCAATACTTAAGCCACTCAAGGCTCAAAAAAATTTAAAAAGTTAATGTAGGTATAAACGGTATAGTAACTGCTACATGCCTACATGTGTTGTTTTCTTTAGACTATATCGCCCATACATGGTATGCGTAAAACAGTATAATACTATACTGTATACAGTATACACCTATATCAGCTAGTCTAGTATCAATCTGATTATTACAAATTTTATGGCAGTTCAACTTCACGCTTCACGCCTACCAAACATTCAAAAACAATATTTTATGTATTATCATTTACCACTACAATAATAATACGTGTTCTGTAGATACTATATAAAGTATAGGTATACATAATTATGTAGAATGTAACGGTGTTACATATACAGCTAGGTGTGTAGTAGTTTGCCTGAGTTTATAATTTAACTTTTGATAATTATTATTTATTTTTAATGTGAATCACTGATAATATATTGTAATACCATGTTACCTACCATTATACAAAACTAGGATGACCACCTGTCCATAACCTTTTCATTAATATTATTATTTTTTCTTCTCATTTAAGTTTTATGATTTTTTTTTTTTTTTTTTAGACGTTATCGAGTTAAGTTAATATTATGTTAATATATGTAATAGTTACATATATTATAGATTTAAGTCAATTTATATATAATTATAATAATTGGAAGTTGAATCGTTAATTTTCGTCAAATATTCATGATATAATATTATAGATGTGTTAAACGTTCTATTTAAATTCTAGGAAGTATATACATAAATTTATATCAAATTACATAACGATGTAAATGTTTGAACAAGAGAGGGATTTAGTGGAGATTAGCGCATTCAAGGGATAACACCGCGATGTGTGCTTCCTATATAATGTATATATACCTATATTGACATTGGTGCAAATCCTTATTAAATCCTGGGGGTGCTATTAATAATTATAGTAGGTAGGAACTAGGTATAATGAAATACAGTGGAAAATAGTTGGGGGTGCTAAGCACCCTTAGCACCTCTGGGATTTTCGCCAATTATATATTAGTAAAACTTAATCACGTACGATTTTTATATTTTTGATAAAGCTATTAAAGTCATTTATTACTTTTATAGTATTATAATTTTTTTTTCTAAAAATATTACATTTATTATAATATTTGGTTATAATATAATAATCTATATTTAAACCATATCATATCAACTTATATCACATAAAATTTAATAACGTCCATTCTGTTGCAATAAATACTGTAATAAAACAGTTAAAATAGTAATTTCATCCAAATTGGAACTTAAAATGTCTAAAAATAATAATTTTATTTTTAAATTTTTTAGAATTTATGGTTTCATTATGATCTCCTTATGAAAAATCTTATATTTTACAATTTTTAAAACTTAAATACAAAAAGAAGAGTTTTTATGAATTTTCAACTATAAAATGGTTTGTAATTTTGTGTGCTGAAATAATAAAATTATAAGAATATAAACATTTTTATAAATATACATATAAAAACTGTCTTTTTTTAATATTTTATACGGATTTGAGAATAACTTGTATGGGAATTTGTATTATATTTTCAAAAATTTTGATGAAGTACGAATAATTTTATTTCAACATTTATATATATAAAAAAAAAAGTAAAAATAATACAAAAATAAAGGTGAATGTCGAATATCGTAAACATTTGAACTTGAAATGCTCATTAACAATTGATTTGACTTCCTGGTACAATTTTAATAAAAATAATATAAAATATAATATAAATAATATAGGTTGAAAAACTAATTAGAAATCGTGTATTAAATTACTCTTACGAGTAGGTAAATAAACAGACACTTTTTATAAACTTCCAACAAAATAATTTACTTATTTTCGCGATTTTTATGAATTTTTTCAAAATTCTAACTTTAAAAAAATAAGAACTTATAAAGAGCTTTGTATTTAATTTTCAAGCATTTATATCCAGGAAATAATTTTTTATCGACATTTTTATAAAAAAAAAAAACTAAAAAAATAGAAAATTGTTCACAACTATAAATTATTCAAAATTAGTTGAAATATTTAAAAATTTTTATCATAAATAATAAAAACAATTGGTGAAAATTTCAAATATCTATTATCTACGGTTATTCGTTTTTAAGTTACACCTAAAAAATAAAACCGATTTTATCAAAAATTAAATTTGCGTTAACATTGTCGTTTTTCTTTCTTTTTTTTTTTGTTTATTTCTTTTTTTTAAATTATAGCAATAAATACTATGAATTTAAAGTGCAAACTATATCTAATGATGTTTTATATCAAAAACCACTCCCATTTTTGAAAATCGAAGTATTTTATCAACAACTTATCGTATAATCATTCACAACAAAAAACACATGATAAAATCAAAACATTCATTACTCCGCTCGGAATCTAGGAATCTAATGTAAGTTTTATTTTAAACTAAAATCTTGAATGTGACAACGGTGCATAGCGTATCATACTCAATCGTTGTCTTTTGGGGTAGGTACATTTTAACGTGAATTGTTTTACGAAAATGTACGGAATCATGTGGTTTCTCTGTAATATCATATAGACATCGCCATTATAATAAAATTCATATGTAGGTGTTTTTGTGTGTGATTTATTTAGCCTATGATCGCGTAAATTGTAAAAATATTTAACAATATTACCTAATATATTAAGTCATGTTAAGTTATGGGTTTTAATTGTTTCTTGCCATTTCGTGCCAAAGAATTTTCGACGTGCACAATCGTACAATTTCCAAAATGAGTCAATATATATAATATATGGTGTATTACCTACGGATATATTATGAGGTATTATTTAACTGCAATGTATAATGCACTGATTATTTTTTTCATTTTTCTTTCCTTTTATTAGATAGAAGCTTTTAATAGGTCGTATCCTATATTATGTTGTATTTGTCGTCCGTATTTCAATGTATAATATTGATAATAATAGTAATATAATATAGGTACTATACTATCATAAATCATTACTACCATATTAAAATAATAAAATTGATTACATTTATTTGAAGATGTACCTAGTATCTATTATACGCGATCATCACTGTTCAACGATCATCAAAATATTTAAGCATGCCTGTGTGTTCGATTTTTGTCCGACGAGGACAACTACAGATGCGATGACATTGCAGCAGCTATAGCAGTTATAGCGGACGTGAGCACCTTGCGAAATCGAAATCATTCTTATAATAATAATTATTATTATTTTTATTACCATTATTATTGTTGTTGTTTTAGTGTTAAGATGTTGTTTGTATATTTATACAACACATATTTTATACTAAACTACTACTACTACAATACAGTGGTATTACTATACTATTATTACCATACTATACGTGGAGATAAAAAATTTATATTATGTCAATCAAATGCTACTGATATAGTGATATGTATATATTATTATACGCAACGATAAAAACTTCCAAGCAACTCTATATAGCTGTTAATGTTTATTAACATCACAAAAAAACAACTTATTGCTTAATGTACATACACGAAATAATACCGTAACTAATAACTACAATATAATTTGTATTCGTGTATTCATCGGTATTACCTACGCTATTGTTATATCCTATATCTATACAATATACATATTATAATATATATATATATCTACATCAATAATTATTATATACATGGGGGAGGGGTAACTTATGAATAAAAAAGTTAGTTAAGTTAAAATATAACATAATTTATTATTATTAAACCTAACCGAACTGCCATCATGATTTCCCGACAGATCGTATCATGTTATATTGATATAAATTATTATTTAAAATATTTAATAAGTAATAACGCTTGGCAGCAATGGCCATTTGGAGTAATTTACATATTTTATTTATTTTTATAAATACAAATCGGATGTATAAAAATGAGATATATGGTTAACAAATAGACATTATGTCAATATAATAATAATATATTAACGCAGTATACATATAATATTGTAAATAGTGATATTATATTTATATGATATAGCCATATAGGTATATCTCTTATACAAAACCTTATTAGTATTTAGTAGTATACAAGCAAAAACATGATTCATTTAAAAGTATAGTATAGGTATAGTCATTATTTCAAAAAATTTTAATGTTTTTGAAAATTTTATTTTTACACAGCTATAGATGTCGGTAAAAACCAATTTTAATCAATTAATAATTATTTGTTTTTTTAATGAATGATAACATACATTTATGTATTCTACAGTAGATTATTTTTCGAAGAACCTACTTTGATAAGGAACAATTGATTTTTGAATTAGTAGATTTAGATATTAGGTATTTATGAATAAACACAATTTTATACCGTTCTTTTGTTTTTTCGATCTCTATATACTCCTCATAACTAAACTTTAAATATTTTAAATTGAATTCTTTCAAAATATGATTTTTATTCAACAATATTATATTCCGAAAAATACTCTGACTAGAAATGTGGAATTAGAAGTATAATATAGTGTCATTAAAAAAGTAAAAATTTAAGAAATAATAACGATATAAAAATATAATTTATATTGTTTTGTTAAGATATAAAATTATGTGAAAAAAAATATTTTAAAAAAATTTAAAACTCTTTGACCACCTTGTATACACATTGTAACGTAATAATATACGATGATGAAATAATACAATTTATTTTCTGCAAATATGTATACAAAGTAGGTAGGCATTAACTGCTGTTGTAGCATATTGCATATATGTAACATAGTATGTATATATACAAATGATTGTATAATATATGTATGCATTTGCCTATAGGTACATCGAAAACGTCTCGCCGTTTATAGACGACAAACACTGAAACACGTGCTCTATTTATGTAACACACAGACGCGCAAAAACACGCAATACGATATGTTACGATAAAGGTTTTTTAAACACTCCATATAAGTACGTTTCAAGCGAACAAACAACGAGATACGATGTCGAAACGCGCGCAGCAATATAACGGTCGTGTCGAGATTCATCGGCAGCAGCAAATGATGGTCTATCACAACTGCAGCTTCATTTCGTTTATCATTAATATTATCTATTCGTCTAGGTCAAGTCTGGTCCTAATGTTGTACGTATTTTTTTTTATTCAATTGAATACATATATACCTATGACTTATATCAAAACACAATAAGCAACAACAATTCATTTGATAAATGAATATATTTTATTTATATAAATTGAAATATACTGATAAAATAATACATACAATATTGATAGTAGGTATAGCTGACCGACAAACGAAAACGATCCGATAAGCTGACCAAGGGTCCTATCATTGGATAAAACCCTATTTTAACCGGAGCTATATAAAATATTTAGATTAATTTTAAAGACAGCATCATGGCACCAACGTCTTTTAATCATCGAATTAGATTATTTGGTAGTAATTTATTGTTGTGAGATTTAAAATAAATATGCTTTTTGAATTTATTTATTTCACATTTTGAGGTTTTTCTATGTTTTCATCTAATGTTTTACGAACACAAATAACAAAAACGGTTATAACACAGTATATATATGTAATGTATTCTTATATAGCTGCGGAATGGTCTAAAAAAACTCAAGTGTAATTAATATGTACCTATCAATTTCTTATATTATTAGTAAGACCATTTCTATAGACCATTTTATAAATATCTTTAAATAGTAGGTGTTAATAGCTTAAAAACTAGGAACACGTTTGAATATTAGCATCGATATTTTCAAAAATATTATCTACTAGTAGTTTAGGTACAGTATAATATACAGCCAAATAGGTTCTCGTGTGGAAAAAATGAATTTGTATCGTCCCAAAGAACTTCCGAAATGGTATAAAAATCTATCGAAGTGGTCCTTCGAACAGAATTTTCAATAAATTAAAGAAAAAATGAGGGTGAACATGGTTAGAGAATCATCTTGTATACCAACACGTAATAACCATAAGTCCACACAACTATAATAATAAACTTACCTACATAATATTATAATACAATATTATATACGAAATACCTAACCTAACCTGTTGATAATACTAAATTTGCTGTAGAAAATATATAAACAAAATTTAATAATGATATGAGCTATTAGGTTTTTGAATTATATTTACATTAAATATCCATATTTATTGTTATTTTTATAATATTTTCAAGAACCACCAGAACACAAATTAACGTTTTTTAATTTTGTATTTAGGTAAAACAAAAACGACTGTAAGCCAAACATTAAGTGAATGCTGCTCTCAAACACTAGCACGCTGCAGTATAAAATAATATTTTTTCGAAACAATATTTCAAATGCACTAAAAGCGACAGGAAAAAGTTGCCACGGACAAACACTCGAGGGACAAATGCCTTATGTATACTCTCACGTGCACACATTGTATTTACAACCATATATATATATATATAATATAAACGTATAATAAACGTGGGGACGAATCAAAAACGGCTGTGTGTGCTCAGCAACAATAATATACATACCTATATACGTATTTATAATAAGACCGCGGTCTCGCGTTTGGATAACACCGAGAACTATTAATTTACTCGAAAAAAAAACGCTGTAATTAATAACAATTAATACATAGATGATGTGTACCTAATGTAGTATATTATAAAAAAAAAAAAAACGGTTAGCATATTCTTCTGTTGCTGTATGTTGGGCACGTGCAGCGTGAGTACCTATAGTCAAGTATAATATAATATATCTACATAATATTATATTATATCGTACATAATATTATAATGCAATTTCGTTATTATTGTATAATATACTGTAAGTTATAATATGTAATATACAAACCCGGCTTGTTCTCTAAAAACACCTGTACGGTATAATAATTATGCGTGTGCATCATCGTTTATACTACGGGTACGCGTAGTAGGTATACGTATATTATAGCTGGCAGATTCGAACGCGCCACCGCCGACGCCGTCCGTTTGTTTTAATAACGTGAATTTATTCCGAGTATACCTAATAATAACAATAACATTGCGTTATGAATTACCATAATATATTATTATATCTGCACTCGCTATAGTCGCTATATACACAATAATACTATGTACATGTATTTCGTATATAATATATTAAAATATTATGTAGGTAAGTTTATTATTATACTCGTAGTTGTGTAGACTTATGGTTATTACGTGTTGGTATACTGCAGAATGATTCTCTGACCGTGTTCACTGTTCACCCTCATTTTTTCTAATTCTAATTTATTGAAAATTCTGTTTTTGTTTTTAAATTTGTAACTATATTTAAGGACCCACACTTCGATAGATTTTTATACCATTTAGGGAGTTTTTTGTGACGGTACAAATTCATTTTTTCCACATGAGAACCTATTTGGCCTATTTGTACTTATTTTTACTGTACCTAAACTACTAGACACTAGTAGATACCTAATATTTTTGAAAATGTCGATGCTTCTAAATCAAAATTCAAACGTGTAACTAGTTTTTCAGCTACACCTACTATAAAGATAATTATGTAATGGTCTATAGGAATGGTATTAATAATAATATAAGATATTGATAGGTTCATATTAGTAATACTTGAGTTTTCAAACCATCATAATTCCCATACATTTTAAGCTCATTAGCATATATCTATTATAAGCAAGTACAAAAAGTCAAAAACTCTTTGTTTGATTATTTAAAAATTTTAAAAATAATCCTCTGTATATTTACAATATATAATATAAGGTTGGTTCTCATCTGGAAAAAAAGAAGCTATAGCTACTGGAAATTTTTTTAATAGTGTAAAAAATATCTAGTATTTTAAAATATATGGCCCTTAATATTGTGTTTTAAAGTAACAAAAACCAAAATTTTAATAAATTTATTACCAGTGGAAAATAAGAAGGTGACCATGTTTGATGAATCACTCTGTATGTATTAAATAAAGTCTTAAACTTGCGCGTACAAGTCATATGGTAGCACGTTCTAGAATAAAATACGATGACGCAAGCGAGTTTAATAATAATAACGTTATATTGACTTTATTATTATAATTGTTATATAGTTATACTGTGTATTGTGTAATAATAACATTTTTAAAAACCGACGATTGTGCGAACACGGTACTACGGTAGACACGAGGTTGTTCATATATAGCCATATAGACTACGTATTAAATGCATAGAATAATATTATTATAATTTATTTTATTATTCGGCTAAATTGACAAAAAAAACAGTATAAATTGATAAAATATATTATAATATTATACGGATCCAAGTTTTCGCTAAGTCTTAATATACGTACGTAATTCGTTTCCATCAATGATATGTAATATTTAATAGGCAAGGAAACTAGATTCTTATGTGTAAAGTATAGAAATATGTTAATATGCTTTTAAAAATCCTATATAAATTCTCCCTATATTCTCTTAAAAATGAGAAAATGTGTTTTCATGCAACGTGTACTCATCAACATAATATACTTATATATTACAATATAGTAATAGAGCTATATTGTTAACAATATTAAATAATTAATAGTAAACAAATTAATAAAATAATTTTCAAAAAAAATCACAATTCCAAAAAATTATAAGCGGTAAACAATTAAAAAAATGTGTTAATATACATCAAAATTATAATTAATTAGTTCTTTTTTCATATGCAAATTTTACAAAAATGCCAAGGTATATGCTAAAAATTACCCATGCAGTACTTTCAAACATGGGACAAAAATTGTTACTTTTTCGATGGTATTCGAATTACAATTTAAATAATAATTTATAATAATTATATTATTTATTTAATTTTCAAATATATATTTTACATTTAAATATATATAAATATTTTAACATTATGTGGTATCGAGTTAGTATGCACAAAATAGTTTGTTGTTGTCGTTCATTTAAAACTGACCATTAAAAATGATTCTGGGAAAGAAATAACATTGTTTCGTCTGATCTACACTATTATAATACCACTATGCAAATCAACAAAATGATTATAACAGATGATACAATAGATGCAAATATAAATTGATGGTTCTTTACGAAAAAAACATTCCATTTTTTATAACGTGCAGTATTATATTAATACTTTAGGTATTATTACACGTTTGAAATGTTATTACGGTGTTGACGTTTTTAAAAATGTTGTTTTTGTAAAAATCGTGAAAATGGATCGTATTTAATACTGTACGAGGTTTTTAATAAAAGGTCGTAGTCCGACTCGTCCGGGTAGTGTCAAAACGTCTGACGTCGAAAACAATCACGGTCTGCAATTACTCTGCTGTAACGCGCATATAAATGCATAACGTCACGTCAACTGAAACGGCACGTGCAGGAGTCGAGTGGAAAAAATATGTTGGAAACAGACCAGTTTGGCCAAAAAATCGTACATGCACTTACGCTTTTTCTATAAATAAGTAAACGGTCATTTTTTTGTTTTAATTTTTTTTTCTCGCTTTTTTGTACGTCATAATATAGCGTAATACATATTTTGTTTATAAATGTTCATTATAATGTATACATAATATAGTGTTATGAAATATTACACTGCGCGTTCGAATAAAACGTCTCTCGACCGCACGCATAATAACATAATATAATAGGAGTGATTCGCTGCCGACGATGTGACATTAATTTTCATTTATATTTTTCTGTATGAAAATGGGTGGAAAAAATATGAATATTTTTCCACTGTGCGAGGCGTTATTTTGATTAATTGTTACATTACACTGCACGTGCACTGTGCACTGCATATTATAGTGCACCTTTGACTCGTGATGAGTGAAATAACGACAAGCAGTTTCGACGTGCGTCATTGATAGTCTTTCACTAGTCTTTGAAGGGTTAACATTTATTTATCAGTATTAATTACCATCGTTATTCACTTCGTATCTCGCTGTCTATCACATCGTAGATAGGTATCTGTAACAACTGTTTAACTTTTAAGCTTGATAAGAAGGGTTGAAGACGATTTTTTTCTTACTCAGATTTGATATAATTTTGTTGTTTTTTTTTTTACTTAAGAAGTAAAGCAATATACTATTATATCACTTATACATTTTTGTTAAAATGTTTACAGCTCTAATAGTTTAAATTATATGTACCTATAAGGTTTTATCGAACTTGAATATGTATATTTTTCTTTACAACCAGTGGCATACAAACTAGGGCAGAATCAATTCTCCCTCATCAAAATATTTGGAAAAATTAATCTGTAATGAGATGTATTTTTTTGGTCAATAATAACGGAAAACTAAAATATATTATACCTATTCTATTCATATGTACTTTATTTAAGTATAGAAAATTGTTTATCTTAATAAAATAAATGAAATATTGTAATATTGTTTTATGTAATTCAGATTATAAATGTTGAATAATACAGCAGAACATTATCTTATGTTGGTATTATGGCTTATGGGTGTTAGAGTATTTACAATAAATCGTCGTTTTCACATATTACCGCGGATCGCGTCCCAATAATAGGTATTGTTTATTTTATAAAACATTTAAGCTCCCCCTCCCAAATGCAGGTCTAAATACAACACTGTGTACAATATTATTGTGTATTTTTTAATACTATACAATGCAATTAAATGACAAAATGCATGGTTGGAAAAAATTTACCTTTTGATATAAAGTTGGTTATAAATTAAACACAATTATACCAAACAAACAAAACAAAATTATAGACTTATTTACTTGTAAGCATATGGATTTATTTGCCGTATTGTATATATGTATAGAGTCACTACAGTGGCTGCCAGATAACAAATTTATCAGTGATGTCAACATAAGTTATAGCAAAAGTAAAAATAAAAAATAAAAATACTATTTAGATTTAGTACCATAAAAATATGACATGGTTATTTCATTCCTAGTTAATTCATAAGAATATATTATTTCAATGACATTTACATAAACATAAATTATAACATACAGCCATATAATACGCATTTATTTACATACTATTTTAAAATCATTTGTAGTTTTAGATTAATTTAGTTGAAATTCGATTTCGTAATAACTAATAAATCATCATACCTAGTACGTATAATCCTTATACCAAAATAAGTTCAGCACATAAGACGCTGGCAATAATTTTACTTCTAATCTCAGTATAATATAATTAGTTGATATACAGTTGATAATAATTATAAACTCGATTTTGACATTTCTTATTTTACTTTTAAGTTTCAACGATAAAATACGGAAATGATGAACATAGGTATCGTAACTGCTGTTGGCCACTAACTTGTATCGCTTCATCATCTCTGAACAGGATAGTGAAGTTATACGTCATAAAATGTATAAAATTAAAATTAAAAATTATCGCATTCTATTGTGAGTATGCTACACGCAGTATGCAGAGTATTCAATTGCTTCAAATCGTATGCCAACTATAATGTATTACGTTTTCATATAACGGGACGTCGGGGGTGTTTAAAAATTTACTTTTCACATTGAAATAATAAAAAATTCAGGAATAGTACGGTTTTATATTATAACTATTTTAATAAAAGATATTATAGTTAGGTATATAATTTTATTTTTTTTATCATAGATACACACACTTGAACGACTCTGATATAATTGTACGAGTGTAGAGTACGTTATAAACTGTAACTATTATAGTACCTATAACGGCTATAACTATATATACTACTGAGTACTTTTACATTACAGTTTAACACTAAGTATATATGAGTATATTATACAATAATGTGTGTAAAATAATATAATATGGTAATAAAATAATAAATAATAACAAACACTAAAATCAATATTCAATTACTCAGATATTATTGAACCACTTAATCAATATGTTTTGGTGTCGCTTGCACGTGTTGCAACGTGACATCAAGACAGACTAAATTCAAATAAACCCTTTTGAATACACTAGAAACATACAGAGTTCCGAATAAGTCAAAGGATAAAAAACGGCCGAAGCCCGGTAGCCTAGTGCTTTTAATTATTTTTGGCATTAACATTTTAGACAGACATATTAATATGTTATTTTAACATTATTGCATTTTTTATTTTTATATATTTGTTTAAATAATATTTATTCGAACACTAATTTTAATGGTTGTTATCGTTATAAAACATACTGCATCATATTTTATTGTTTATTTTCATGGTATGATACAATATAGGTAATATACATACAATTTTCCTAAAGATATGTAGAGTTAGTTTTAAATTAGGTACCTACTCTCCCCCCTCGGATTTTTTTTTGTTTGTGCCTTGTACATCAAAGGTCTTCAACCATTTTAGGCGTGGCCCACTTTTTATTTTTGAAGAATCTCGATGGCCATATTCTTAATAAAAATATCTATTCAATGATTAAAAATGTAATCATATAATATGCTTTAAGTTTAAAATGTGTTGTGGGATTTAAATAAGGACAAAATAAATTGTGAAACTACCGTCTACATTATATACAAAACATTGTGATTAGGTGTAGGTAACAGGATATAAAACCCAAGTATGAAGCGGCTTTTTTATGCTTGTCAAGTTGAGTTAATTTTATTTTTTTTTTAATTAAAATTGTTCAACTGTGATGCTGACAGTTTAACGTCGACATCGAATTTTTATTATAGGATTTGTAATTATTACGAGCTTATATTATTATTATTATTGATGTCTAAACGAATTTCGACCACTGCGATATAAATAAAATCGCGATAAATAATATTAATACTCTTTGTCAGTGATTCTGCAGAAAACGTGTCTTTTTAGTTTTTTCCTTAATAATACGCTATTTACGTAATGCGCGTAATTTTTTTTCTTGGCCTGTTATTATATTACATAAATATTATAAATGCGGTTTGGGGGACGTACACGTTCGTGTTGTCCTGCGCATCACCACCGCCGCTACAGTCGTTGTCGCCGACAACAAATTTTGCACGGACCGCAGCCGAAGGTCAATATCCGAATTTCAAACCTGTTTTTACGATATATATATTAATATATTATGTGTTATATTTATGTATTTATATATATTTAGGTTCATGCATGTAAAAATATATACTCGAATACATACATACTCCGTTTTTCGTATACTTGTTTAGGTATCCAGCGTGTAACGAATGCAATATAAATGTTTACTTCCGAAATTTTTGTGTGTAAAATGCGTAGGTAACACATAAATATTATTAAAACGTACGGCCATAATATAACACATAACATGTTACTTATTGTGTATTTTTACGGAGATCATCGGCGGAAAGGGAAAAACTTAACGTCGAGTACAGATATGAAAATATATCGAAAAACTCACAAGATCACGCAGTTTCGAGTGTCTGGTGTCATTATGATAATATAATATTATGTAATCTATAAAACATGTTATAAGATAGGCAATGTAATCTATATATAAAGTTTAAATTTAGAACATCATAATGTTATTATGTTAATCAACGTGTTTGTGTAATTGTAGGCCATGCAGCTTGCATAGTTATTTTACACCGTGATTAATGCAAGGTGGGTGTTATATTATAATAAAATATCTTAAAAACCGTTATTTAATACATGGTTATAGCTTAAATACATTATATTATTATCAGTCGTTATGCGGGTTCTGCAGTGGTCTCAGGTGTATTATATAATGCGTTTATAGAACCGAGAAGCTTTTAAAAATATTCATTTTTTTTTTTTTTGTACGTCATGTATTAACAGTAGGTACTTAGTTTTATTGCACTTAGCGCTCTGACATTTTGTGTTGTACACGTTTCTTTTGCGCCGGAGATCGATTCAATTTAAGCTACACGTTTTTTCTTTGCGACTGCTGAAAATCGATAACGGGACGTGTAGGTACTTTATGTTGCTTTGAGACGCAATGAGATATGAGACTGCAGGTGTAGTGATACTGTTTGGCAAAAATCCAAAACTTGATTCTATATTTTTGCCAAATTCGCAGTAAAGTCTGGTTCATCAGAGTATTACTTATCAATGCAAATGCCACAGTTTATGTTCAAAGATATTACATGAATATTTACATAAATATACTACGCAGAACCGCGTGGTTTACAACCTATACCTACACTATACAGTATACAGGTACAATAATAAGACGTATTAAGCATATGTATATTTGATACAAACTTAAATATAAAAATATAATGCAATTATTAAGATCAATTACGAGTTATAGTTGAACTTATAAAATAAATTAACACGAATTATAATTTTGAACGTCATCACCCATAGCATAACGTGATGACGCGTTTTACGAACATGCATCGAATCAGGACCAAATTTAGGGTAGGGCTGAGTGGGCTGCAGCTCAGGGGTCTCAACAGTTTTATGATATTTTAATAAGTAAAAAACTACATTTTTTTGTTTATGTATAAGGGGCCCCCACAATGCATTCCACCCACGGGACACCACATACCTAAATCCGCCCCTGCATGGAATCGTATACCAAAGAGTTGGTGAATGGTGAAAAATTGAAGATAACTCTGACAAATGAAACGTTTATTTTATGTGTGGATATCGTATCGCGGTTAGATGTGTAAACAATATTTACATATGATTTTAACAATTTTAAATTTTTAAGTACATATCTATCTTATATAGATCGTTTGTGCAACAGGCCAACAAATTTGCAGGTATAATGTGTATTGAATTACTACTATACATAATATTACAATATTTTATTATATTAATCGTGTACAGTGTGTATAGTGAGAGATATTATGCATGTCAAATAAACCTACATACATGCATGCATACTTATACATTAATATAAATTTATATTCTGTGTATTTATTTTGTAAAATGTAGGTCGACAAAAATTCGTAATTTGGGAACCGTTTGCTAAAAGAGAATTAAAAAAATAAATAAATAAAAACATTATAATATATACCATGTATGGCAGTATATCGTATTGCAGAAATTCGATTAATGGTTAAATGGTGGTTAAAACACTATTTAGCAAATAATCTGCGTTATATGTTTAAGCCGATACTTAATAAATGAATAGTTATTAATAGACCATAGATTATTATATGCATATCAACTGTATAATGTATAAATGCATATTTTATGTTAATCGTCTATTTTTGTACATTAAATAAATTCGATAGTTTAACGCTATTCTATTGAACGAGTATTAATGATCGTTGTTAAATATATTATAATATGTGATAATATGTGTAATATTATATACTATCGAGTTTTTGATGATATATCACGCGTTAAATCGTATGCACGCGCGTGCATGATAACCCGACGGCATGTCTTTTATGTTTAAACATTGCCATATCACGTCCTGCGTGTGACATTGAATTTTTGTTTTCTGTATTTAAGCTTATGTTTTTGACTGCAAAGGGCTCACTATTGGAGTTACACCTAACAATACCGACGCTTCTGGTATTATATTGCAATGAGCAGTACTTTATAGTACTAGTCATACACATTTATAAGAAATGGTTCTTGTATAGCATATGTCATTTGATGTAAAAATAATTTTTTATTTGATTAATAATTTATGGTAGGTGCTTATATAAATGTAATTATGTTCGTTCAAAAATGTACTTAAACCTACAAAAATCACAATCAATCTTTTAAGAGTGTTTATTTTTCATTTCATTTTTAATGCTTATTTTATTACTGCGTTGATGGATATTTAAAGCTTTTATGCTCAATATTTGTAAATAGATGATTGAGTTTTTTTACTGCATTTAATACGTGGATTAATGTGAGGTGTTTATAATTTAGGAAAAGGACCATTTGGATACTAACTTCCATTCATTTTAATCGAGCTTACAAATTAAAATAATCTCAGAATCTATGACTATAATTTGATTTGAAATTTATAATTTTGATGAACACGGAAAACAAAGTGTTAAATTGTTAATTTTCAAACGTGTCTCGGATAGCTCCAACTGATAAAAAAATTACAATAACGCGATGTGAATACTGCGACGTACGGAACACAAGTGTGTGACGACGTGGAAATTAAAAATAAAGCGTATGTGTATGTATGCGTAAAATATATTAGAGATCAAGTGACCGATATTACCGCAGTTAGGGCGGGCACTGTCTGAAAATCTGTATATTAGACAAAAATCCAAGAGATATAATTTTGTAGAGATAGGTAATGGCAAACATTTTATTGAATCTGGTATTTTTTTTTATCTCTTAAGTAGCGGTTACGTGAAGTACGTACTAAAACTAGTTTCTCCAAAAAACCATATGTTTACACTCATGGTGAGGATGATCAGGAATTGCAACTACCAATTCAATAATAACAGTATCAAAGCACAAAAGCATGGTGCTAAAATATACATATTTTTTTTTAAAAAAAAAAACTATGTAAAAAAAGGTCAACTGCCGTCATAATATTTCTTACCAGTTTTTGCAGCAATCGAAACGCACAGCGAGGCAGGTTATTAAACAGATTAGTTTCCGGTAGTTTATGAGATATTTTATGGGTGATGAGTAATGTAACAATATATTACTTCATATTGTTTTAATTATTATTTATGTTTAATGGAATTTAAGGAAAACGCACCAAAAAGGTTCAAAGACAAATTTACTACTTTTTCTCAAAGTCAATGTGATTAAATTGAATCATTAATGAAATTAATAATCTTTATTATAAAATCTATTAATATAAGAAAGATAATTAATAGGTAAACATGCATATATACATTCAACATTTTTTTAGAATATTTTGTTTATTATTATTATTATTATTATTATTATTATTTTTTGTAACGATTTAAATAACACCAAAATAGTCATTTTAAAAATGTTTTTAATACAACGTCCACATATTTTTGTTCTATTCCTTCATATTTGTTAATGGTATGCCATAACTCCATAGTATTTTTATACTCCAACAACACAAGTATAATTTGTGATCTTTTAACAAGAGTATTTTTCGTCTTTATGTATACCGAAAAAGACTTCATAATAATCACTTATTACCTTTATATACATATATTTACTACTATTAATATTATATTATTTAAAAAACAAATAATAGGTAATACTAATTTTGAGTTATCAATGTATCATAGTTATCTTAATAGAGTTAAAATTTTGGTTATCATAAAAATTATTTTGTAATTACTGCAGAAACTGTTCTAGCATAATCAACAGAAAACAATACTTCCTAATTTTTACGATTCAGTAAAAAATTGTTTCTTGAAATAAACATATAATGTTGTCATAATATAACGCCCTGTTTAATTTACATACGTCATGTTTCTTATATGTTAAAAATTAATATTGAATCATTTTACGCTAAAACATTAATACCTAAACGACGTTTTGCACTTTGTGATTATTTATAAGACACCGTTACATCATGTTATTAGTTTTTTTTACATGATCAATTAAATTGAACGGGTGCCAGTTGTTGTAGATGTTTCTTTTGAACTCCGTACCAATTCCTTCAAAACAACTGTTGACTGTTGTGACTGTTTTTCGGTCATCGATCCGGAACCAAAATCATTTTTTGATCATTTTACGCTTGAGATATTCACAAAACCGTCCCTTAAACAGTTAAAGGCTATTGAATACGAATACTTTGTTCAAATTTATTTTGCGCTCATAGAAAATAAATGTGCACACCTTTTATTAAATGGACCTTTATTCACGATTTATTTTACACTTTATCCGATTGTCAAAATCAGTCTTTCGCTCCGTTAGTCGTTCAAATATTCGCATTTCGTATTTGTTGTGTAACTACTGTAACCTAAAAAATGCATACTTGTCAAGCTGTAATGGGTAGTAGATTTCGCACATATAAAGGCCATGGCTTACATTAATGCGTTTTATTTTTGTCAATAGTTTTCCATTATTTGTCAATAGTGGTAGACATTTTGTGATACACGATGCATGTGTCTTCTTATAAATATTAGTTATGCATACAATATTCAGATTAAATTATTTAGTTATTTTACTGCTAACGGTTTTCCTATAGTTTTAATTTTTAGACATTGAAAATTGAATTCATAAAGTATCAATTAACATTATTTGTTGGGCAAAAAACCAAAAAATTATAAAATAGTTTCTTTTCATATTTCTGTGGGTATTATAGTTATTTATCTGTCAACAAGTTTATCAATTATTAAAACGCGATCGTCTATTGCTATTTCATACATGCATTTGTTAAATTTATTTTAGTAATCAGTTTTGTATTCAGTTCTTTGAAATCGCTCATAAGTATTGGTCATTGGATAAAAAAAAAAAAAAAAATCTGAAGAATAATAGAATTCGATTGTTAAGTATGCGTATTCCATAAAGATAATGGCTAATGACTAATGGTATATTAATTGTTTTTTTATTAATTCGATTATTTTATAAATGTTCTTTTAAATATCTGTAATTTTTAAACTCGTTTATAACTTGGTTAATACATTGGTTTCAATGCAAATACTTCTTCTTTCTATATTTTTTTTTAACTCTAAATTAGAGACTTTTAAGGAGGTATTTTTAGTGCTTTCCACTACTTCTTCAATGGTTTCACTAAAAAAACATAATAATTAGCAGGTTTTTAGATATTATACTTGACCACTCTATTCAATTTTTATTCTAAATCCCTGTAACTGTAGAGCGTTATTTTCCTATGGTGACTTAAAAGCAAATAAAAAAAAGGTTTGGTGCTTAGTTGTTTCAATTATATATCCAAAACTACAATATGAGATCACTAACGTAAATGCAGTTAAATATCCATTATTCATAAAAAATCTAATCATCCTCGAAGTTAGTACTGAAAACTAGGAAACGCCCTGTATATACCTGTATTTTTACCAGCAGAAACTACGGTCACCGGACACTGGATGTACATAACAATATACAACGTTCATTATTATTTTTTTGACCAACTGTGCTCGTGACCTACATAATATAATATAACGACAATAATAATAATATAATAGTATCCTAATACACGCACGTAGTCTTTTTTCATAACCTGACACACATTAAATTATATGATGTTACATTATAACGTCTGCTGCAGTAGGTTTATATACGGTTTCGGGATCGTGAATAATTTAATGTATACCTATGGCCTATATATAATATTGTGGTTAATATTACTATAATAATATGATAAATCATCATATTTTGTCTAGGCGCATCGATCTATATTTGATGATGTCACAGCATTATAGCTAGAGGTAGTGCGTTTATTGAAGAGATCATCATTAGTGCGTTTGATATGACGTTATCATTATAAATGCTTACAAAATAAATATTAAATGTTAAATTTGATCGTTATTATTTTGTTGTTAATTGATATTCATTGCACGAAAAGTCGAAAAGCCTATATAAGTCGGGAGCAATAATTATTTCACGATGACAAAATATATTCTTTGCAATTATTTTTATACACACCCGAATTACTTAGTTCACATTGTATATTATAGTACATACATCATAATATAATAGTGTCCCTCGGATTTTCCACAAAACGACGTTTGCACCGTTCATCACTGTTTCCTATAAAAGTATAAAACTAAACAGTGTTCATTATTATATCCACATAATATATTAATATACATATCGATCGCCTTCTTTTTTCGGTTTCTGCTATCGCCGAAAAACATTTTACGGTTGACGTGTACTTTTTCACCAATGCTCTGTATATTTTTGAGCTGTTTCTGTATGACTGTATATAGTTTTACGCGTATGCTGTCGAGATTTTAGAAGTTATTCTACTTACTAGTTAATCAGTTACTCGCTTAAACGGTTAGACAACTGGACATAAAATAAAAGTGTCATTTAATTTCTGTAGTATAAGTGTTATTTCGTATTTAAAAAACATGTAAACGTATTAATTATATTAACTAAAATGTTGTATTTAATACTGTATAAAAAATTGAAATAATAAGAAATAAAAGAAAGATAGCTAATAGCAAAATAAGCAAAATAAAAAAAAATAATACTAAGCCCTATGAAATAATAATTTATACGATTATTATAATATATATTCGTATAGAGTATAGACCCGCCCAATGTAGATTCATGCGAAACAATCAGTATATACCTACCTACATAGTAATATCATATATTACCACACGCCGGATCCCGTTCTTAGATCATCTGTTCGGGACAATGAACCCAACTCGGTAAATCTCTTTCGAAATTACAGGTTATCATAATATAACTTGTGTACATATAGGAATCACCGAAGGGGCAAATCATTTCAACTCGGGCGTGAAATTTAACCAAAACAGACGTTTGAGATGTCTCTTTCTGCAAGTCTATGTCACGAACGTCGAAATGGAACGTATTATAGTTAATATACGCACACTATGATGCAGGCTATATTTTATTGTGATGAGTTAGAACAAAAATAAATTACGACCAATAATTTATTATTGTAGAACATTTCATGTTGTTATATTTTAATATTGTTAAACTTTATTTCTGTTTTATATTGTTTACAACTATTTTCCCTCATCGTGTAAGCGACGAATGTGCATCAAATTTGTGACTTAACATTATTTGATTTATTTATTTTATGATAATTTTTAAGTATGAGTGAAGGTTATCTTTCTTAATTAATTTTTTTTTAATGTTTTTTGAAGTCCTGATTTTAGATGCTGTAAATCCTGAATCCTAATGATAATAATATGTAATAATTAATAATTATAGTATATGAGCGACAGTGCGACACTGTGATTACATATCTACACGACATTGCTGCATTATGATGAAATCGTTGTCGCAAATTGATGAAAAATCGTGTTAAAAAACCAGCCAATACCGGGTTAAAATAATCACAACAATAATAGCATTATAGGCGTGTACTAAGTGGATACCTACGTGTAGATAATAATGATAATAATATTACTGCAACAGTAATGTATAGGTACACACTACACACACAATATACTTATACGATATTCTATTGCAGGGTACTTATCAATATAATATATACGACTGTAGTGTGATGGTAATTATTATTCGTATAATATTATTATTGTTATTACTGTTACTGCCGCGTTGTAACACATAACGTGTATTGTTCCCGCAGTATATTATGATATTATACAGCAACGTATGCCTACACATTAAATACGAGTGTGTATGTTATGGGTTTACAGTTATCCTGTGCGACGTTTACGGAACATCCGGGTGTCGGACATTTCAAATTTTGACCTCGCGTCTAAAAGCAGTCGACCCTCGACTTCGTAATACTGTCGTAGCATAAACGGACAATAATGATATTGTTATGTGTAGAAGGAAAGTAATATATAATAATATACATTACATATTATTGTAATACACGTTACGTGTTGGCATCGTAACTGCGGTCCGCTGTGGTCGTGAGCCGGACAGCACGCGCGGTCGTTCGGGCAAACGCGCTTTCTCCAAAAATCTGTAAACGGTATATTATTATTATTATTACAGGGTGAACTTGAAAAATGGACAGCGAACACGTACGCACGTGTCAGTCGTTATGGTTACATAATAATACTAATAATGTTCCTACCTACTAAACCAACACGTGGTTGTTGAGATGGCGCATAACTAGATAAGGCCGAGGTCTATATGGTAACTAATTTATTTTTATATCTAAATTGATATTGTCGATGGCTTACATACACACTTATTTTTCTCACTTTTAATTTTGGTTTTGTTGCTTTTTATCAGACATAAGAATATTAAATTTGTAAAAATACGTTACCTGCTTTGAGCCATAGTTAGTATATAGGCCATAGGCAGATTTTTGGTGTATTTTTTTAAAAAAAAAAACATTTTCATAAGAACGCCGTGGTGAATTAAAATATAACTGATCAAGTTCAATGTCAATAAAATAAAAAATTATGAGATTTGTAATTTTATAATATTTTATCTTAATTTTTATTCATTCATTCAGTCTTGACTAAGTTACTATAATAGCTGAAAACCATACACAAAATGAGTATTTGACCAATATACGACAAGTACAAGTATATATATATATATAGTATATATCGTACAAGTATATACCTACCAACCAGGTGGGTGCCTCTTTGGTGGCACATAATATTAAGTTTCCTTACTACTTGTAAAAATGTAATTGATCTGGTCAGAATAGTCTATATTTTAACGATGGTGGATATGAGTGCAACAATTATTTTTGATGTTGTACGTTTATGTTTCTAAGGCGAATAAAACGTGTACCTTACGGTCATAAACTCAATTTTTAACTTGAGGATGGATCAAATTTTAACTAAACAAATCATGGTCTTAATCTGGAATGATAAAATCTAATAGTTTTTTTTTTGTAATATTATTAAAACAATAGCATTATAATATAAGTATAATGACGCAGTGTTAAACGATGTTATACAGCTACGTCATTTATATCGTGTCGTGTAACTCTTATCATATTATAATTTTTGAGGTATCATTTATAAACCATGATCAATTGGGCCAGAGTTGGCCAAAACTAAACTTTTGAAAACGGTATAACAAAATACGACAATCGACGAAGCTGTGATATCAACTTAATAATGATGAAGCCTCAAAAAACATAGCCCTTATATAGGTAGATGAGCAAAAAAAAAAATGTATAAAAAAGCTCCTGTTTTTATTTCATAAATTAAGCGATTATTTGAAGACAAAGATAGCATCGATTCGACATATTTTGTAGATGATTAAACTTAGGTGATATGTTTTTTTTTTAAGGGAGAATGGTTACAAAAGTGGCATAAAAACTTTACACATAGTGTCAAAACTCTAAACACATGTTTAAGGAGTACAGAATATATATACCTACGTATTTACTTTAATAACTGCAGATGTAAATAGATACATCACTTGCTTATTGATTAAAAAGTCAGAATAAAAATTACAGAACTTTATGTTATGAAAAAGTCAAGATCATAAAAATAAAATCGGAGAAGTCACTCTATTATGTACTAATAGGTGTCTATATAATATTAATTACATACGAAAAACTATTTTAAATAAAGACGGCTTGTAAGCAATTTTTTTCTAAAAATATTTTATTATAATATAGATATTTATACTTAGGTATATTAGTAATTATTTTATAGAATATAGTAACGCATTAATACAGAAAGTTGAATATTTTTTTGATAAAAACAAATAAATATTATCATTTATTATCATTATAATATATAGTAATTAAGTACCTATAGGTATAATAATATTATTCCATATAATATTACTATTTTTCATTAACTTGGGTACTTATTTTATAAATCTATGCACCGTAAAACGATGTAACTATAGGTTCGTGGTTTAATGGTTAAATAACAATAAATTTATCTGAGTATTTTCAAAATTTCAATATTTGTAGAAAATGCTAACTTGTGTAAAAGTTAAATATTTTAGTTTTTTACGATTCATATGATTTGAATAATAAAAAGATAATAAAAATATTTAATGGATAAATCGTTATTATGCTTTTGAAATAATCACCATAAAATTGTATGTGCATTTACATTATGAATTTTAATTTCAAGTATAAAAAACGTATGATTGATTTTATGTTGAATAGTTAAATCTTGGGTATTAAAATAAGATATATTATACACTGTTAAATCCAAATTAATTTGTAAGTATTGGTTTTTTATGCTTATAAAAAAAAATTGTGATTAGGTATGTATTTTCAATATTTATATAGTTTATATATTGCGGTATGAAAAACTTAAAAGGGGAATTATAAAGCTTTATTACATAATAACGACAATTGTTTATACATATTATTCGATTAAAAATTAAAAAAACTCAAATAACTTAAAAGACAGCTTAAGCTATAAACTTCATATTAAATACAGCATACATCTAACCTCAAATAAATTCATAAAATATTTTTATTCCTTAACATCAATATCTTTATGGAGTTAAAAATACAACCAGCTAATTTTATAATTAATCAAAATATATTTACTAAATCCCCGTAGTTGTTGAATTGCAAACTCTTTAAACTTGTACATTATTGTGGGTATCCGTAAAACCGTACCTAAACCTAATCTAACCGGCTTAACGGGGAACACAGAATATTTATAATTATTGTTTTTCTTTATCCCTATTAGAAAATATAAAGAATCCTGTGATTTCTATTTGTAGAAGAATTGCCAAAATCGTTTTTCCAATAATTCGTATACAGACGTACGACTTTAAATTATTATTATGATATATTCTCAACATAAATACTTATTAGATATAAGTATACAAAAATGTTGTTGTATATATCTATGAAGTATGATTCTCAACGGTGGATACTACAGACGATTATAATGATAATGACGCACATATTTTGATCGTCCTTGGACGAATATCGTCGTCAGATACTACAATGACGATATGACGATAACATTTGTATTAGTTATATATTATTATTGTAGTTACAATAACAAAATGCGATTGTATCTTCATTTCATGTGCGCTAATTGGGCGTTATTGTAAATGATGTTTTCAAATTCCAATACTTGGGTTTTTATTTTGGAATTTTAATTACTTATAAATTATAATCATGTCAAACTATCGTGGTCTTTCTGGTGTTTTATTTAATACCTAAACTTAATGCATTAGTATTTAGTGTAAATATCTGTAAATTTCTGTCAAATCCCAACCTTACATCAACTAAACTTATAGTAATAAGGATGTATAATTTTTAGAAAATATTAAGGAGAGAGGATCATGAGGACCTCCTTCACAAAAAAAATTTAATAATTTATGAGTAAGTTTATAGTAATACTGTATGTATTTAGAATATTAGTAGGTATATATACCTATATATATAGATACTGTGTTTTCCCAAAAATGTTTCGAATGTAAAATTAAAAAATACTTAATATGGTTAATAACTAGGTACTTATTTTATTAATTTTTTTATTGAATTTTATTTTAAATTATTGAAAATTATCATACATTTAAATTAGAACGTCTTTTTTACGATAAGTTTATATTTTTAAAATTTTATTGTAATGTATTATTTAGAATGTAATATTTAAAATTGAAAGTTTTATTATTCAATGTTCACAGAAATATTATTTGGATTCAAATAATGGAATTTGTAATACAATAACTTAAGACGCTTAACCGATTGCAGAGGGAAAATGTTCATCTGCCAATTCTAAGAATTCGGATTCCAAAATTATACTTTCCATTAAATTCCTTAATGCTTCAAATGTTAAAATGAATTGATGTATTTCTTATAATTAATTATTATTTTGAAAGGTGTAACACATATAGGTACACGATGATACATTTTTAAGTAGAAATATGAGGAAAAATTATGTCTTGGAATGTTCTGATGATTAATGGAATACGATTATCCATATATTAATACAAATTACAAGTCTGTCCCAACTTCGCAAATATTACGTAACCCTAGGTCCCCAGATTGTGTAATTTCGAATTGGAATCCCCTCTGGGTATTTTAACATTGAAAATTTCTATTAAAATTGTTTTTAATACGATAATATTACTTGATTATATTTCTGTAGTTTCTGTAATTATTTATATAATAATTTCGAGGAAAACAAAAAGATTTTTACGAAACAAGGAAATATTTAGATAACTCAATCTTAATCAAACAGAGACATTTATAGATATTTGAAGCACTAACTGACAAAATTAAACAAATATATAGACATATTATACAGTTATTTGCTGCTATGCACATTGATATTTAAAAATATTTTAAACAATTTTAAAGTACTTATTCTATGGAACTATTTACACCGTTTTTATTGTAGTTTAGACCATGTTACGTAATGCTTAATAAAAAAATAAGTCAACTTGGTATAACATAAATAACTATAAAATGCCCTTACAAATAGAAATACACCGTCTCCTGTTAGGATTGTTTTTCATTTACGAAATGATTTATCGTTGAATTCAAATGTAACACATTACAGTGAATAGTGATCTATTTAATGACGGTATAAGTATATCTACCTACATTCAAAACAAACTATATAAACATAGAAACTACATCAGTTTTTAATATTTCAAGATTGTAATTTAAATTATTTATTTCATTAAATATTATATATTATATTATTAACTTAAAATAGGACAAGTCACAAATAGGTAGTGCAGATATTGCGTTGAATTTTTCGCCTTGTGTATACTAATATGGAATAAAAACCGGTACTTTGGACCTAACGAATACCCATGTTAGTGAATACTTTATGTGATACATGTATTTTGTACTGCAAGACAAAATATTGCGAATTCAGTTGTACTACTTTATTTTTTTTAAAAAACAATTTCCACAATTTAAATTACAATCAAAAGTGGGTTCTCATATAAAAAACAAGTTTTTATCAACACGGAACAGTTCTTAAGTAGTATACACTAATTCTCGAGTATTTAGAAAAACTCAAATACGATCTTTAAGAATATTGAAAATTGGTGGTGCGGGCGCATCATATAACTACTTCGCAAATCACCATGTGCAATATACCGTACGTATCGGTAGCACACTCCAAATTATTCGTCTGATCCGGTGTACGGACGGTTGCTCATTGTGGATTAATACTCATTTCATAACCGTGTTTAACATTATTACACGACTCTACGAGTCCCTGATCGTCGGGTAACTCTGGGCTGCGTGCTTCACGTTTAAAACTATTCGTGTCTGCAGTACGACTCCGACATAATAATAATATACACCCAACGTTCGCCGCACAAGACGTATACATACATAGGTACTATATTACACTGTCAAACGCGGAATACTATGTAAAAATATAATATTATATTAGTAGGCTATTTGCTCGCTCTCGTATGCTCATTGCTGCAACTTACCGAACCCGTGTGATGTTAATATACTTAATAATATGTTATATTTTATTATAATTACTATAATTATAATACTATACAGTGCATAATATACTTGCGATTGCGACCCGACTTACTACGACAGCTATATTACAACGCGTGCGTTGCATTATTACGTAGTCGCACTTCCACATTACGGTCGCTTATTACGCGCGTCGAGGCCGTCGCCGTGGTCAATGTCAATGGTGCGGCGCGTGTACGGCGGCGTTGCGTAATGACGACAAAACGCTCGGCGCTCCCGACAGAGGGTGTTGTCCTCGACTGTCTCTTTCTCTCACTCTCCAAGTGTATGTATACCTAATATAAGTGTACAATAATATGTAAAATGCATGTAAATGCAAGTGTGTTTAAATATATATATATGTGTGTGTGCGTGTGTATATCAATATATATATATATTATGCGTTGTTATTATATTGTAATGTTATGTATATATTATTATAATGCAGTTGCGGAGCGGACGACAATGTCACGTTCACCGCTGCTGCGCCGGCTGTAGTGGTAACCGAACCGCGGGCGGTTACGTCATGATCCGAATAAACCTGTCGCGAGTATAATAATATACCTACCTATTATAGATATCCATAAAGCCGCTGGGCCGGATTTAGAGGAGTGGAGGCCTCGGGGCATAAAAGGAGTGGGGGCCCCCTGGCCCCAAATTATTTTCTAAATAAAATAAACAATATTTTAACCTTTCGATGGGACAGCGGGGTGACAGTGCATTTGTAATTTGAAAGATTTTTTTTCCGAATTTACTATTGTGGAGGTCCCGGGACTGTCACCCCGGTTTCCCTCCCCTAAATCCGGCCCTATATGATATAGGTATAGTATATCTGAATAGTGAATAGATAATAATAATATGATATTATATGCGACGGCAGTCGAATTCGACTTGCCGTTAGTATTATCAAAATACGTTAAGTACACTACTAGTTACTACCATACAACTATGACTGGCTATGAAAGCGAAAATTGCGCACAACGGCCGAAAAAGCTGTAATTATAGTATATCGTGCACCGCCTGCGCCTTATATGACCTACATCATCACCACTGTCCCACAATAATTATCATATTAAAAAGGTTAATAGGGTGTGTTCGCGTTATCATACATTTTTTAATGTCTTCGGAAAGGGATTAAAATTATAAAACAGCTCCAAGACACCCCCCCCCCCACCACCACCACCTTTCGCCGGCCTTTTTTAAGGAGTGAGTTGCACATGGAGATAATTGTTGGCGCATCTTTATTTGTTAATTTTTTAAGTAAAAAGTATACTCGGTAGTTGACTATATTGTGTGTTTTAACAATAAGTACCTATAATATAACAGTGAGTATTAGGTTTAGGACGGACGCCAATAACATAACGCCAAGTATATCTCAGGTTTCAAAAGATTTATATTTTAAATAATGTTACATATTTCTTTTTTTTTTTTGTTGTTGTTTAACAAAATTAACGAATCTAACTAAACTATAAGATAATTATAAATGTTATTTTTAATTATAACTTGTAATTTAATAATTTTTTTTGTGAATGACCAATTAACAAATCTACATATTATTATATTTACATATTATTTTTTATTTTATTTTTTATAACAATAGTTATGCACAAACGGCCAACGCCCAAATGTTGACGTTTATAATATTTGATTTTCAAATACTGAGCAAGTATTTCCGTTTGAACTTAAGACAGTGTACGAGTGAGATTCCTAATCACAACTAACCTTACATTTTTATCGCAATATGTAAAATTATGACTACTGTATAAATTGTATTTAAATAAATCAATTTATTTTTAGTTTTATATGTTTATGTACAGGTTGGTATACTTATTATATCATGTGAATTAGTAATTACAATATGGTTTAACTATAGTCTGTCTTACGAAAGAAAGGTACCATTTCGCACATGTAGACTGTTGACCACGGACCACCTGCGGCACGACGCACCACCAGATTTTGGAAAAATGACTTTACTACCGAACTTGTCTTGAACTTTCCCAATTTGGTGGTGCGCCGTAACACAGATGGTCCGTGGTCCACAGTCTACATGCGCGAAACGGTACCTTTCTTTCATGAGACAGTCTATAGTTAAATTTGGTGTTAAATGTTCTTTTAACTTACAACTTTTATTATGATTTTTAATATTTTTTTACACTCTTTTATTGTGTGAATGCGCAAACGATGGTCGATATTTTGACACGAGTAAACAAATTAAGTGCGAATGTCAAGTGATGATCAGTGCACTCCACATAATCCCCTAAACGGTTATGTCAGAAAAAGTGTTTCGAGTAAATATCAGTATTTCGGTATGTACATACAAGTGCGTGTTGAGTTAACCTATCTGAACCATAATTTATTATTATTATGATAAAGTAAGAAATAAATAAATATACTTTGGTAAGAATATCAAATTTTATACTTCTCTATTAACTTTCTCGGTAACTATAGTAAGATATTTGTACACAAAGTTACTGCTTAATTATTACAATTTTAATGACCCTATACAAATGAAGGTGAAACGTAGTTTATTACGCTTATAATGGATACGTGAGTCCAGTTTAGAATATAAGTTTCTCTTATACACGGAATACAAAATATGGTAAGTAAAAAAATAAAAACACAATGTAATAAAATCATTTAAATCAAAGAATATAAAAATATCAAAATGTGCTCGAAGCCTCGATAAGTATATTGCGATATTGTCGTATATATCGTATATAATCGATATTGCTTGTATAATCTCACGATGAAAATAAAATACTGACCGATTAACGACGTCGTTACGCGACAAATATTTAATAAGAAGACAATACGAAGCGAGAAACATACATTTACTCGTATATATTATATACACAGAATAATAATTCGGACATAATAATATTAACAGTAATAATAATGCGCACAACAGGTATGATAATACTAAACCGACTATGAGCAAAACTAGAAAATTAAATAAAAAGGTCCGTTTTATATATTATTTCAAAACCAATATACACATTTCTCCACCCAACTCACAAATTCTTAAAGTTTGGTTATTACTTATTATTATTATTAACTATATTAAAGACGACTGTGGCGGCCAATTTGTTATGACTTATGACGCAATCGTTGGTCGTCACGGCGGTAGTCATCTTCTATGCGAATACGAATCCGTCCGAATGGCGCCCCGCTGTGCAAATTCCACGGGCACCGATTCAAATATTTCCGTATCGTAATCCGTTGCGTCGTAAATGTAATAAAATGCTTTGAGGTCAAGTCGACAATACGTCATAACGAGGTGTTTATTATTGTACACGTCGGTGTAACTCAGAATAAATATTTTATTAGGAGGGATGAGGACTATTTTCATTTCTCTAACCCCTTTAACAACCAACTAACTAAGTTCTGCGAATTTATTTAGTTTTCAGTAAGCCGTTCGTGACTTTTCGAAATAGAGATAAAATATAATTAAATTAGACGAATTTATCATAATATACCTACTATATAATATTTATAGCGTCGGAAAGAATTCTCAGGAGTCGGAATTGTGAATTCTTCGAATTTCATTTTCAATTATTTCGGAGATACTCATTCGTAAACGTTAATTTCGAATACTATAACCCAATTCAATTCAAAATAAACAGATATTTTAAATGATAAGTCAGCCAGTGCATTATACTTAATCATTTTTTGCTTTGTATTGTTCGTCATAACTTATAATACTTTTTTTCCCATGTATAACCGCTACATGAGGGCCGTACTGTTTGCACATTGCTATTGACCTCCATGCAGTATTGCTTATTTAATAAAATATTTACAGCTTTGGATTTGGATTCGCACTGGACTGTATGTAGTATGTGTATAGTGTATACCACAACCCCATGATACTTCACAATATTTTACAAGTGGCCTGAGCCTCAATGGGGATAGTTGGGGCAGAGCTCGCTCTATCCCCTCGTAAACAATGTTTATTTTAATTTTAATTTTTGGTTTTTGGTGTCTTCTCGGGCCGACCCGAGTCCGCCACCCTAGACATCTCGTACGTGAGCCCTCTTCACAGACCGGGGCGGAAGCCAGTCTTCCTGTAATACTCGCACTGGTAACCTCTTCTTCGTGAGGCAGTCGGAGCCCACCGATCACGGTTCCCGATCTGGAATAACTTATAATACCTAGTTCCAGGTGTTTCAACTACTATAAACACAACTTTTTGTTCTTAATATTTTGAAATGTGTTATTAATGTTGTAACTTGTTATTATTTATCGTATATTATTACTTTACAAAAAAAATTGAACAATGTGAATAAAACTCGCTACTTTTTACAAAAAAATAGATTAATATTCATATAAAGCAAGGGTTTCCAACTTTTTCTGAAGACTGGACCACATACTTTTTAATAATATCGAATACATTCAAATTTAATGATTAAATTATATTTTATATTACAATAATAATTATTTGTTGATACGGGATATTGCTATCGGAGCAAATTAAGATAAAACACTATTTAAAATTATCTTTATTTAATGTTTAATATTTTTTAGTTTTATAATTTTATAAAAAATTTTTTCCTGTAATATTAATATTGTATTATATATAATTAATTAATGTTTTTAAATTGAAGTGAGGGCCGCACACCACGGCCGCCGCGGGTTGGACACCACTGATATAAAGTTTAAAATGTTTAACTGCATGTGCATTTTTTAAACTGACCTTGTTCAGATTTCATAACGTTGTAAGATGTTTAATACGATATGCAAATTATTTTCATTATTAGTATCCTTATTAAACAACGTTCGAGGGTGGTGATGACCCGGGCGATCATCAAGCCCGGTAAAATGTACAGTATTACTCGTACCCTTTGTAACCTGATGCGTTTAGCTTTTGATTAAAACATAATTAGTTATATTTCAGCTTAGCTCGTGGTTTCGTATATAGGATACCGTATACGGAAGATTTGACCAAACGCGAACTGGGAAGGTGACGTTCACTGCAGTACGGCTGTATAAGTGCGGCACACCTACGTATCCACACAAGCCTAATGACGATGAAAATAAATAATAATAATCATAATAATGGCAATAATAACACAACGTAGCTGCGATCATTTATCTGTTATAGCATCGTGTTTATCTATATAATGTACACCTATTTTCAAACAACTGTCCGCCGGTGTATGCGACGACACGACTATAATGCCGCGTAGAATCCGCTCCGCGCGCACGCGCAAGGATTGCGCAAAACAAAAATAATGAATAGAGTAAAAAACACAGAGCACGTATTTATTATTAATTATGATTTATCGTGAAATATTTCCACATCGTTCGTTATTCAACGCCATTGGCGGAGATTTTTGTAGCGGCGATTACTCGTTTCCCCGCTGCAGACTTTATTTAATAATATGCGAATTTTAGTCGCGTAACACAGTCCGTGTTAAACTGTGTGCTTGGATACTTAGGAGAAAATAAACGAAACTGCGCATTCATCAGCCATCATTGTATAATAACAGTGACAATGGAAAATCGCGACCGGTTATTGCTATCCGACCAGGCGCGTACACAAAAAAATATTTTGGGGGGGGTTTTGGTTTTAAATTTTTATTCTTATATAATCTAACCTAAGGTTATAAATAATAAAACTTATTTCCTGAAATTTCGGGGGGGGGGGTTTGAACCCCTAAAACCCCCCCTTGTGTACGCGCCTGTATCCGACCATCGATAGATACTTCAGGGAAAAACTATCATGCCATTGCATCAATAGATCTTATTCGTGCTGTTATTGGCAGCTAAGTATAAATTATATTCACAAAACAGAAATCGGCTACTAATAAAAGAAGTTTATGGGGAACCCCCATCTAATAGGGATTTAAAAATAATTTTACCAGCACTCGGCACTATATAATTTATTGACGTAGCCATCCATCTACTCTGCAAAATGGATTTAGCCCTCTGAAAAATGTTAAGAAAATTTAAAAATGCTTTCAGCGTTATACACATAATACGTAAGACGTGTATTAAAATAGTAATTTGTTTGAAGGTTGCTGCAAAAAGCTAATATGTTATATCACATACATTATATAAAATAGTACATGCCCATCATATCACTTACCACATATTTTGGAGTATTCCAAACTTATTAGGGATCCTAGTAACAACTATACAACAAACAATCAACTCATGCTCTTAAACAAAATTCTTGTTACGCTGTGTCTATCTGTACAGAAATTATATGTTTAAACTAGCATAAATGAATTTAATTCTTTTCAAGCAGTAAACGGTATGTTTTTTTTTATAAAAAATCCATTGTCTGAACAATTGTGACTTATTAGTTATTACGCCTTTCATAAATAAATTATTATTTCAATGTACACCACTACTAAAACGAATCAAGAAATGCAAATAATAGTATAAACCTTGGTGCAGATTATTATAGCTTATTAATTCCAAAATTTTCACACAATCTTGTCTTACAGTAGGTATTACCATAATCTATACAAAAGTATAAACTTGTTCCTAAAATTAATAACCTCATCTAATATTCCTTATTCTCAACTATCAGACATCAACGTATTACTTTGCTCAGTATGAATAGATTCTAAAGATTTCCTTAGAATAAAGGGTGCATTTAAGTACCTATACGGTGAAAATTTGTCAGGACATAATATAATAATTTTGAAGACATGAGTACATTTCTACTGATTATCAATATTGTTATCTACGGTTTATTATAATTTACAAATCTAACGCCTAACGGTTATCAAATCAATTTTGATTAATTTTAAGCCAAGTAAAACTATTTAAAAAATAATTTTCCCCTCGCATTGTATATTTAGTATATACATACTTATCGGTATAATATTTACCGGTCAGATTTTATCACCAATACTGAATGCTTTTAATGATTTTAAACAAGGTTAACTACCTATATGGATGTTATTCTTTTGATAGTAATTCAATAACTTATAAAGTTGTTAGTTAACAATTTTTTACTGTATAGCAGTATGGACGTAAATTTTGATGTAATGAACATTTTTTTTCCATTTTATTACTGTGTTATATTTAAAATTTTTTTATAAGATTTATACCCATAGTTGTTATGACTTGAAATATCCAAGGTTATTAAGATTCAAATTACTATTCTTATGCATCTACTAATGTTATATTTTAATTTGAGAAATCATTATTTTCTTTATTATATAATATATTATAGATAAGGTATCTACAATTATACTTTTATAGTAAAACTATAAAACCATAAATTATTATTTATTATTATGATATATACGTAATAAAAATATGTTATATCTAATAACAAAATAAAACCTATAAATATATATGTATATGAATACAAAATAGCTATTCATAATCTCCACGAAAAAAATTACCTTTCTAAAGTTGCACACAATTTTCCGTACGAGAAAAAATTATTAAAAAATAAAATATAGTCACTATAGTCACATCATGTAATTTGTAAAAACATTAATTGTTTTTGAAATCAATACACTTGGTCGGTTGACTGATAATGGACAATTTTTAATTACTATTACTTGCAAATGTTCTAAATCAGCTGCGAAGTGTACATATAATGTCAAACTATTATTTTCATATTTCTATTTGTTCGTGTAGTACCATATTTAAATTATTAGTGGCCGAATATTGAACAAATTTGATCTCTATTTAATGAGATAGTCGCACCAGTTGCCGTTCCTGCGGAAATTATCATTATTCAGTATACCTACTAAATCACTAAATAGTATATACTTACTCGTATATTGATAGATTAATGTAGCGATATAGGTTTTAGTCGTAATGATGTGAAAAAGTAACTGATAAAATCGTTAATTCACCAAGTACGTTATGTAAATTTGTTTTAATTTCAACGATTAGACCATTAGTCAGTTAAAATAATAATAAATATTGTGCTACGTAATGATTTATACCTCTTGAAAATAATAATAATTCGTCATAGTTCAACACAGCCATATTTATTATTATTATTAGAAGTAGTACGCATAATACTATAATGATATAATATAAACAAATATTACATATTATTATTACCACTCTTATATTATCAACTCTGTTTTTCGATAAAATAGGTAATGTTTACCAAATGTTTAATGCTACCAGTTTCGAGAGGACATACCCGCCCGGCGTGTCGGTCGTTATTCAAATTTCAGTATTCCCCTTGAAACTTTAATACCAATTACCAATAATAATTTAATACTAGTTTATCTCGAAATAAATTTAACCGGTGTTTTTTCGTACGTATAAATAAACGCGACCTCGCCAATTATTACGATGTGTTACTATGTGGCTATAAAATAGTTTACTATTTTTTGAACGCCGTCGGGCTAAATTCGTTATTTTTTTTACCGTATTCTATCGAAGGTATACATTATAATTAGTACATAATAGGATTTAATAATAATTGATTGAAGAAAAAAATACCTAAACACTACTGCCGCTAATTGGTTTACCCTACCCAACCTTACGTGTACCGTGCATACTGCATACCTAACATTCTAAAAAAGGTTGCTTATTACTCAATTTTTGTCACGAAAATTCGTATTATTTTAATAAAATATACATAATAATAGGTATTATAAAAAAATATATTTAATAAAATTCAAAATAAACTAGCTTCATTAAAATTAAATTAAATTTGATTATTTTAAATAGTTATCGATGGTATTGATTTAAAATCTTTACTGATACCTATATATACCTTAATTATAGCATACTACACTTAATATTAATACAGTTAAATATTAATATACACAACGCATGCATGTTATAACCTACGATTTTAGTGGCTAAAATTATTCCTTCAAAAAATATAATGTATAGGTACTTATAAATATTTGATAGCAAACTAATAATATATTCATTATATTAATTCTGATTAGTCGGACTTCAATTCGAATTAACTATCAAAAATAAACGTCTACTGTAAATAGATATTATAAAACCGATTTGAAATTACGGCATTCAACTGTAGGGTTGTGCCAGTAAGTCTAATATCGATGTAACACAACGCTGTCAAAACATCGTCCTTCAGACTATCACACTGTAGCCTTCAAGTTCGAAAGAAACAGGCTATTCATTGTGATATGATGCTGCTTAAAATAACAGACGAAATCCAATGATTCTCTTGCAAATACGAGATATAGCTAGATCACTATGTCAATTCATTGGCCATGCAGTTACAAGACAGGATATCAGACGTCTTAAGCGTTTGAAATCATACGACAATTTAGATTTAGGGTAGAGCCACGCTTTATTAGAAGTGCGCCTTAGTTGATGTATATTGTACATATCTACTATTAATAATAATAATATATTTTATAATATAGTATAATATTATATTAATATTATACCTAGTAGGTGAGTAAAATATACATTTGTTAAACATATTTATAAATACTTTTGGTTCGTTTGAGTAATTAAGCCTCAGAGCATTAAAAATATTTATGCATATATTTTAATTCGTTGTACAAGAATATAATATTTTCAGTATTTTATAATTTATTAAAATTATATATTTTTGAGCAATTAAAATATGATGCACTGTTATTATACTTAAGCGGATATTTTGGAGGACTTTGGTTCTTAAATGTATGTATATTAAAATTTACATGTAATAGTATACAGTTTATAAGACTATGCATATTGGATGTGTTCTTTAAAAATTTAATCTTGACTGTATAACTTTATAAATTATTATAAATTTATTATAGAGCGAAAATATTTTTAATAATTACGATTTAAAAATAATATCTTATATCAAAATACCTGCTTGTATGCATGTAAAATGTAAATACTAGATAAATTAACAAAAAATAAATTCAATTAAAATATTTTTTTTTCTAAAAAAACGTATATTTGAATTTTTCACTTTTTACTTTATGAAGGTTGATTTTTTTTGTAGGAAGTCTGACTAAATTTTCATAATTATATATAAAGTATGTAGTATGTACCAATCCGGAAGAATAATATGAATGTTTATAATTACGGTTTTTTGAGTAAAATATAATTAATTATTCATTAAAACAACTAAAAATAAATGTACACAGCATGCGTTTATTGCGATGTTGAAACAGTACATTTGCAAAATACGGACGCCGAGAATAAGTAACTTGAAATAAAGTTAGCTACAAACGCAGTAACATCCTGAGCTATAATATCTAACAATTAGTAGGTAGGCTTTCAATATTGGTGAGTACAATTTGGAGTCACATATTCAATGATAAAAAATTAAATTATAATAATAATATTATGACATACTCAATGCATACTGTCTATACTAGTATTATTAGTATTACAACTATTACTCGCATGATGCAAAAGATTTAATTATTTTCACAAAATATACACAATTAATATGAATTATCTGTTTTGGAAAATAGTAACGATTATCGTACAAATCTATTTATTTTGAGCGCTTATTGTGTGTGAGTTTTTTTCTATCTTTTCTAAGATTTAATTTATTAATATGGTATGTTGGGTTTTGCTGCGCTCCAGTTTATCAACTTACTCGCTATCGTTAGAAATTAATTAACTATACGTCGATTAGTATAGGATGATTATTATACTTATTAGGATCTATATAAGAGCCTAATCTATCTGTATATAGATGTTTAAGACCAGACATAAGCAATTTTCGTTTTAATAATTAATGATGTCGATACATTTTGAGTATGGCACAAGTCATGACTCATAAAAAAACAATATAAAACTAATAATGATACGATTAATGTTATGTTTGTTAATATAACTAGAAAATTAATTTAAAGCCGAAATGAATCACATATTATCATAAAAAATACAGGATGGGGCAAATTGACATAAAATATTATTCTATAAAAATGCAATACGCCAAATCGCCTCGTTCGGTGGATTTAAATTATTAATCAATAAATTATTAAATTATTTTTATAATAACTGTAGAATATATAATATTTATTATCTTTATATATAATTATTTAAAGAATAATTAAATTAAATTTAATGTATAATATTATTAGCAGCTCACATCATATTAAAATTATTAATTAACTAATTGATGAAAACTCAATATCTTACATAAATTCACGGAATGCATAGTAAAAACTTATAGAAATAAGTTATAAAATAAAAGTGATGACCGAAAATTTGAACATTAAATAAGAAAATAGTAAAAGGCTCTTAAAAGATTTAAAGGTGGCTCAAGGCAAAAGTTAGCGAAGTTTCTTGATATATACTGTATCAAGAATTCAAGAATACTGTATGTGCGTGTATGCGTGACAATGATCTCAATGTCTGTTAAACAAGAAAACAGAATGGCAACGAAGAAAAATATTAACGGAAGAGTTTGGTGGAACTAAAAAATTCCCACAAAGAGTTGTAAAAGCTGTTGAAGATATTTTTTTATCCAATAACTATTTATCTAATATTTTGTATCTATGATTTACGTTATGAGCAAAATATCTAGTACTATAGTATGAAAATATTTACACCTAATTAATATATGGTATTAAAACAGACTGCGCTGAATCTACTTAAACTTACCTAGTACCAATACACATATGCATACTTTATTATTATGAATTGGTATATTAGGTCTGTATATTATATAATAGTGGACTTAGCACCCCGAAAATTGAAATTTCACCAGTGATATTATAATATCAACCACTTTTAGTGTTATATTATTCTTTCAATGTTAAGCTTTTGGCAAATGTATTTAATAATATTTCATTATCCAATGATATAATTATTAAATTATATAATGGTTATTTATTATTATTTTAATAATGTGGTTTTAGATACCTAACTGAAATGAACACAACCATGAAAAGAGTGGCATACAAATGTTGAACAAAAAATTGGTACAGTGAAGGGCCTTAACTCAAACAACCCAAAAATATCTGCAGGTGTGATTCAATTCAATATTTACCAGACGTAGATTAAAAGGGTTGTGGGGAGTAAAGGAGCTTTTGGCCTTTCTTTAGAAATATTATATGTTATGTAATTATATAATATATAGTTGACAAATCTAAAAATAAAATCCATATATTTAAATATAAATAAAAATTTTAATATTATCATAAAATCGAATTTATAATCTATTACATAGAAGAATTATAATGATATTTTTTCTGAAAACAGTATATTGCTCCCCCTTATTTCAGGTTTTTAGATTCACGCTTAATATTTCCGGATAAATTATCATTTAGTTATGAGTTACATATCGTATAAGTATAAGCAATTTGGGAACTTGTGGGTGTTGTTAATTCGTCTAAGGACAAATGCAGTGAGGCACGTGTATATTGGCAATGACACAGCGAAAAATTTGCGAGCGATATTCTTCTACTCGATTTAATGGTTTGCCGTGGCTGTCACCATCACCGATGAGTGTTAATGACCTTACAGTTCCGCTTTCTCCGCGTCCGACATAATAATATAATATTAACACAATAATATAAAATTGCGATGTTTAATAACTTACATAAATAAATATATTTATCCTGTATAGTACAGTGGGGTCGTCGTCCGATATTACATAGAAATCGTCGAATAATAACGAAAAATGTAGGTAGGTAGGTATAACCTACTATACACACGTGTGCAAACATGGATGAAGTGGGACTAGGGAGAGGGCACGATACCATTGATTTAAGAGGCCCATCACTTTCTATAAAATATTTTTTTAATGCACACATACAAGAGAAATTTCAAAAATATAAAAAATATATCTGTATTACCTACAAGAAATTACTAAATTATCAATTCGTAATAAATTGATATTTTTAATTAAAAACGAAATGTTTTATAAATACTTAAATGCAAAAGGGAGTTGTGTAATTCAATATTATGTATAGCCCGTGGTATAACCGTGTAATTATTAAACTATATCCAATATTTTTGAAATTATTATTTATTTAAAACGTATTTTTTTTTAAATTTAATTATGTTCATTAATTACCTAGGTAATAATATTAACATACTCAATAATTAATAGATATTAGGCATTTATGACATAGTCGAGTGAGATAACAAATCTACAATATCTTATTAATTTATTTCAGTATATATAATAGAATTTGTTACTGCGGTAACTGCGGTAATAGTGATGCCTTGGTGCCTTTATTATTATTTTGTTCAACATAATTTAGAATTGCACATAAGGTTAAATATTATATTACATAAATATTATGCTAGTTTTATGTAAGCTATTTTTTTTTTTATTAAGCGGTACAAAACCATAAATATTAAATATAATCATAAACTATATTGTAATCGAACATCTTTTTCTTTTTTGAAAACGAAAATGGTTTGAGTGTTGAAAGAGGTCCACACTAAGTGTCTGATATTCCTGCAGAGTTCTATGGTATCTTTAAACCAGGATTGTAAGAGTGTCGCACATACAAACTGACATGCTTTAGTACCTAGGTTTAAGTCAGTATGATCGAATATTACTTTGAATCCACTTTCCGACTTTATATAAGTTTCCGGTCTTTCGCCTAAATAATAGTATTGCATCACCTTCGCGAAAGTTGTTGTTAAGTTGTTACAAGTTATAGGGCCTGACGTCTGTGTATAATATTATTATATTATCGACACAGCTGCAGCTAAGCGTGCACCATTCGCATACGGCTTTTTGGCCTCGTTTTTCCGATTATTTGGAACTCGAAAACGATTAGCAGACACGGCAAACTATCACCCGCTACTGTTTGCCACGTAATATTTTTTACAATAATATGGCTATATAATGACGTATGCACGTATAATGGTATAACATTTTATACCACCCGTGAGCTTAATATTTATACCATATTCGTGATGCTTACTGTTAAAGAATGGGCATCGCAATATTTTATAATGATATATTATGTTATGTTGACCTACCTTACATGCGTGTACGTGTGTATTCTTGGTTCCCAAAAATAATTTAGATCTGAGGCGCACTGTTTCCCGTCAGGTTTTCTTTCGGTTCTCACGAGCGTCGAAAAAATAAAACAAAAATGTTTCCCATTGTTTACGAGAGTTATTATGATAAAATTTCGGCACTTGTGGAATTATTGATATTGCATACAACAAAATATAGCACAATGATACAATGATGTTTTAAAATAAAGTGAGCTCATATTAGATGAAATGTTATTTTACATATACTTCAAGCATTTTAACTTATAGTGCTACCTACTAGCTGGTATCTATCTAAACGAAGAGAAAAAAAGAATAATGTGAATTAATTTCGATAAACTTTCATTATATAATAATTTATAATATGGCTATGTTAAAATTAACTTCTCCTATTATAAGTGAACAATTATTATATATTCAATTAACAATAGTTTCTTTTTTATTATTTTAAACAGGCTTGGTAGTTTTGATAAAAATAGTAGGTATACATATATTATAATAAGTGCATATCTTAATGATTTTTAGTGATGAAGTAACCAAACTTTGATTATGATATGTAAAAGTATATACCATGTAACATATATATTGTAATGGGTAATAGTATAATTCATGTACGACATAATTACATGGGTTTTAACTAAACATGGGTTTTTACTAAATAACTTTGTAATCGATTTTTATATTATTTTTATTGTTTTATTTAAAGAATAATAAGTTATATAAGATAAATTAATTTAACTTAAAATTTAAAAAGTGTATACTTTCTATGTTATAACTGTTATAATATAGAAAGTATATGTAATAGTAGATATAAATATATAATGTATAAAAAAATATTTTTACATGACTAAATACATACAGGAACATTGCAGTTCAAAGAATAGCTCTAAAAAATTAACCTATCTATTATTCAACAAAAAAAAAATAACACAATGATTTTTATGTTTCATAAATAAATATATATATATATTTTAACTCTAATATTATTTTCCTATAAAAACCGTTGTTTGTATAGCGTGATAAATATAATTTCTATAATGGATGACAGCTAAAAACAAGTAGGTACAATTGGTACAAGAAACATAGAAAGCAATATTATGCTTTTTCACGAACACAATTAATAATCTATAATATGCCAATACTATTCTTACCGTTATATAAAGTTGAAAAACGGTTTCTTTACAATTTTGTTCAAAATATATTATCATTATTATATAGTGCACATCATACACAATTAATGTATTTGTCATTATTAGTTATTTATTTTTATTTAACACTTATAATCTGTAGTAATTATTGATTTTTTTTGTTTGATAAAATTATAATAAGATGTAATTCATTTTTGATCATCTACAATACCACGGCTATAATAATATGTTTCATACCTTTGAGCATTCATTCGAAGTTTTTCTCAGTGTGGCCCAGTATTTGCTAGAAAACTAAAAAAAATAATTAAGTATAAGACACGTGCTTATGTCAGACTCACTTCTGTCCGTATGATAAAAAGTGTGTCGTGTACTCGTGTTACGTACCTACACGTCGAATCACGGCTCCTATACGTTGTAAATCGTTTTTCGAATGAGTTGACATCGGTCGTGCAGCGCGAATTAAACATAACAGTACATGTTGCAGATAATATGCTCGACGTGAGAATCGACTTACTCGCTTAAGGAACTGTAGGGCAATGCGTTCAAGTGAATAAAAATTCGAAATGATATTTTATTTTTTTCTTATTATTGTGTAGTATATTTACGTCTCATATATAAAGTTCAAAGGAATTATTTCATAATAAAATAGAGTTATAAGCTACCAGTGGAAAAAAAACAGCTTTCTAATATTATAATATTAGCATGTTAGTATTTTTTCCAAAAAATTTTTTTTCAGTAGGGGTAGGATTTTTATGTGAAATAAAATAGCAAAATATGCAAAAATATATAAGTGCAATGAATTCATTTATATTTTTCACTGTATATCATTAAGAGATATCTTTTAATTTTAAAATAAATTTAATTAATTAATTAATATTTTACGTAAGTTAAATCATTTTGGCTATTATAACATCACTTTTAAATCTACAGTATTTTAATAGGTACTTGTTAAAATTTTTTTCGTTAAAAACAATATCATTGATCTGTAAAATTTAAATTAGTAAATGACATGCGTCATCTACCCTATTACCATTCATTATGGTAATATTATTTTTTAATTACTACCTATATATTATAATCAATGCTATTACTTTCATGTATATTTCTTTTTATATACTTAAAATAATATATAGTATATGTAAATTAAAGAATATATCTCGTCTGTGATTAATACGAGTATAAGGTCACACTGGCCAATTAATATTTACATAATAATATAATATCATCAAATTTTTACATCGATGTGGAGTACATACATCAAGAGCTTATAGCTCTGTATTCTGTATAGATCGTCACTTGGGACCTAAAGTGCCGAATAGATAGTAACGTTATACGATATTAAGTTTGAAACGCGTGAAGTATAGTTTCTTGGTTTGATAGTTTTGACATTTCAATGCAAGTTGAATTAAAATAGATCATTTCATTTGACATTCGCGTACATCTGAAGCTTGCACAATATTGAGTTGAACGAACCCCGAAAATATGTGTAAACAGGCTTTCTCTCCGTGTCTCTATATCCGGATAACGCGTCACGAGTAAAATAATAAATAATAATAATAATTTATTTAGTCCTATGCGTGCGTATGATATATATAGTGGTGCAGTACAAAACGTTTTTTCGGGAGGTCAACGGGACCCCGAGCTTCGGATGTAATCAGAGCGTATATATAACCTATATAGACATCGTATGTACCTCCTATCATATGATATAATACGTCTAAAAACTCGCGTGTATAATAATAACACTATACCTTGAACGGCGGCGAGTGAAAACGGAAGTAGCGCAAAACAACATCGCGGCTATTGTAGGTGATGAATAACAAATCATGCCGCTGAGGCTCCGGTGAAACAAACGCGCGAGCGTCAGCATGAGGTCGGTCGGTCGCCCCTTCGTATCTGATTCCTATATAATATATGTATAATGTTATTATATATTATCAATATAATACGTCGTTATTACGATGTCAATGGCAAACGTCGTGGTCTCGCGGGCCCGTTCTCCATTTCCCACCAGTCAAAACTCGTCGTGCGACTTGTAATACTACGGTCGTCCGCCCACCACCGACTGACACTGCACCGGCGGCGGCGGGTAACCTATTATCGCGTTATCACCGTGTGTATTATATTATTATTATTATTATTATTACCGGCGGCCGCGGTGTGTGCATACGACATTATAATATTATATTATACTCTCTTCGAATCACCGGCGGCGCGTTATAATATATTTCTGGGGCAACAAACTCGAATGAGAACGGCGGCGGCGAAGAAAGCGGCGCGCGAGTCAATGTCGTAAACGTATACCTACGACCGCGTATGTAGGTCTTCCGTGAAAGTTGTGGCACACATTTCCGCGACCGCTTCCGCCCGGCCCGACCCGCCGCCGCCGCCGCAGGCTCCCTCCGCGTGAAAAGAAACACCGTGGAACGGACCGCGTATTCCTCGTGCGACGGCGGAGGTGTCGACGAAAATGTGCGCGTTGTTTTCAGGCGTAACACTTTAATACATAATATCATCGAGAATGGTAAAATGTAATATCCGCAATAGGTAATAATATTATGTACGATTAAGATCCGCGTGTGATAAGAATTTCGTTCGGAACCAACGTGGACTTAACACACCGGTTTTCCAGCAGTAAAATTTTGTCGTTTAGTATACTATGTATAGGTATTATACCGCCTATACGGCTCATCTACAATTATTATTGAACGTTCGACGAATAATAAAGTATTAAGACGTATGGTGGTAATTCGTTATATTTTATGGATTATAATTTTCGAATGGGAGGAAATTTAAAAATGAAAAATGTGTGTTTGAACTTTGTCTTCACCAACCGTTTTATATGACAATATACTCATATATAGGGGTCTCGTCTCGTGCGACAAACGATCATATAATATTATATATTTGATCTGCCTTGAATCACGTAATCTAAAGTATACAATATACATTACTATTGCATGCGCCAGTTTTTTTTTTTAAGACAAAACCTTATCTTTTTACGAAGTGAAAATAATATCATATTTTTCAGTCGACAATGCTAACGGTAGGGATTTGTGCGGCGACGAGTGGAGCACATTATTTAACAATTCCGCAACTCGTCATTTTATGACTTGCCCACGCTGATATTCAATACGCGCTGACAATATTGTTTTAATTTGCAATAATCTACCGCACCGCTAGACGAAATGTAACAGACGATGACGGTAACGAGTACGACCGGAAGTCGTAACGAAGCGATTATAAATCTTTATCGAGCAGTCTGGACGTAGCGAGACCTAACCTGTGTGTAGTATTAACTCAATTAAGTCGTTTTCTCCGCTGTTGTTCGCGCTTCGAAGTAAAGTACCGTGTCAGTATATTATCCAATTGTATAGGTACGGTTTTTCATAGACCTAATCATAATATTCTGATAATGATTTAATTCTTAGTAAGTAGTTCTTAGTTTATACTTCTTAGGCCGGTGTCACACATGCGGAATATCCACAGCGGACGTTGCGTGGCGGAATTTTCGAAGTATCGAAATTCATATATTTAAATACTATTGCAGGACACATTACAGCGGAATTTCCGCGCGGAAAAAAAAACCACTACGTTTTCTTCTTATTCAAGGTTTTCAAAACATTGAAACTTTCGTGCGTGTACCTATTAGGTTGTGAATAAGTGTCGCTTTATGATAACTACAATATTATATAAAATCTCGTGTGAACTCGCCACTGAGATGATTCTTAGATTTCTGTCTACTCTCATCATTTCACTCGGCCAACATATTATAATGTCATATTTCTATTTATTACGATAAATTATTGTATCGTCGGATAAATGATAATAATCGCGAGTATGGTAATACATTTGTATAAAGCGTAAGCAAATGACGAATATACATAAAAGTATTATAAAAAAAAAATACCTATACTTGGTGAATGCATTTCAACTCAATGAGTCACGATCCCGTTTGCAGATCTATCACGCGATCGACATAATATTCTACATATGCGTTTATAATAATATTTACTTATACATAAATATTATTAAACCATTACATACCAGTAATTGCGTCCATGACCATTCGCGTATAATATAAAACATAATACTTAATACCTATATATTAGTATTATTTTGATGGGTTGTGCAGCGGATGTGGAGGGGTGTTATGATGTATGTACCTCTCCTCGAGATTTTAAATAAATTTAAAAATACTTTTTATGTTCTGCAGTGAACAAAGTACAATGCGCAATAATAATGTACAGTCAAATTTTACTTAATTTGTATGAAAGTTGCTGCAAAATCTTATATGCACTTATAATACTCTCAACATCAGTATACCAAACTTATTAGGAAAATCTCAGATAAGCTTCCCCCACCCTTAAGGTTCACCACAGAAAAAATATGATATACTATGTAGAATAATATGTAAATCTTCAAATACAATATTATAGATAGCAAAGTATGTTTTTGGCTAAATTCCCGTACTCACATCAGCATGTGAATAAAAACTGTTATCTTGAACAGTGGCTGCAGCAGCTAAATCGTACGCTTGAGACCATTTCTATTACATTAACATTCCTTTTAAATCTGGTTTATTATCCATTAGTCATTTCGCTATTATAAACATATAATCGATATTAATTACTTTCTTGAGACGTATTTTTACAATGTTTTGAAATAAAGTAGTTACAAATTACAATACACGAAATAAATTAGTTAATTCAACACACACAAACTAAGTATTAAAATACTGTTAAAAGGTATTAGATGATCAATTGTAGATTTTAAACGATAACATTAACCGGTCAATAACGAGCCGATGACTCGGATAACAATAAATATTAATATAGGGTATTTAGGGTTGTAGATGCCTCTCTTGCCTATATGAATAACAGTTGACTGAATCGAAAGTATGACGTACATGTACAAGCAAAAATTATATTATGTACCTATAGGTATAATGACATTACTACTGTTTCATTAATTTAAACACTTCTTGTTAGTTTTATTATTTATCTATTTTTTTTTTGCCACAATCATTTAAAATTAGTTTATATTATTCGTAATGACTAATGGATATATTGAATTCAAACCAAATATACAATAGATGCTAAAATATGCCGTGGAGAGAAGCTATTATGTGGAGCCAATTATAAACTAATCACCTGTAGAGTATCGTTATAGCTTATAAGTTATAAGCAAGCAGCCACAGCGATAGATGACGCATGTGGTTGTAAATGAAGTAAAAACAAAAATACATATATTATTATTCAAAACTTAAACGGATGAACGGTTGGTGGCGATAATAATACTAATAAATAAAAATACTAAAATCATCATACAAAAATATGGTTTTGGACTGAACTGTCCGACTTTAGTTGGACGTATTATAAGTTAGATTAATTTACAAGTTTACTCTGATTTAATTGATACAATTTTTAAAACTTGTTTTATTAACTGAAAATCTGATAATTCAATGGTAATGAAAATGTTGTTTTTTATTTTAACATTAACAGTTTTCTGAACAATAAAAAAAAATCGCATCGAATCAAATGGATGTAAATCCTGTATGCAATAAAATTCTATAGGTAATTAATAAAAGTTAAAAAATATTAATCATCAATTTAGTCATTGTTAAAAATATACCTATTGTAGAAAATTATTATTTTAAATCAAAAATGGAATATTTTAACGCATTGTATAATACCATATCTGATTGCTCTATATCTAAAGACATACTTTGATATTCTTAAGGATATATTATTTGCATGCATTTTCTAGTTGTTAAGGTCATAAACCTCTTAACTTTTTAGACGTAATATTTTCCATGCACGCTGTTTTTCGAATATTTTGATCAACGCGAATATAATGAGCGGCATCCGCTGCTGTTGCAGTACTACGATACTAATAATATTGTACGAGTATACGAACTCAGTGCCTCATGTACAGTATCGGTGGAATCGTGCGTGCATGATGATTTGTTTATTGTCGTTGCGAATACTGCACCTGTTTTTTTCGTTTTTGTTCAACATCGTTGTATTAAAATTTAAATAAAAACACGACCGAGTGATTTGCCTTTTTGGGTGCATCGTGACGTCACGTTTCTGCATTTGTAATACGATTGTCGTGGGCCAATAATAATATAATATTATGACGTATAATAATAATAGGATGAAAAAAGAAAATCTGAAAAACAATGTACTTAATGGTTACCGTCAAATGGGAAATAAAAATCGTTTATGTTTGGTGTAGATACTTGAAATACGTATATTATTACATAGCTGTGTGTTGTACTAATGAAATGTATTCATGTACATTATAATCACAGACGGTGATAATAATGAATTGTACGTATGTTGCAAAAATACTATTATGCACTCGGGTCGTGGATCTCGATTTTCATCGGTTTGGTATAAAAGCGTCATGAAACTATCAGTCATCCGCAGAGACTTGTTACAACGATACACCGACGCCAAAGAAATCTGTAAAACTTATGCCAAGAGGTAATTTTTAAACAGCGTTATATTACACTAGGACCCCTCCAAAAAATCGATATTGAGTGTATTTTTGGTGCTAATATATAATATTATAGTTGTGTAAATATTCACAAAATGTTTACGGCACCAGGTAGGCAATTTGAATGATCTATTTGCTAAAAAAAATGTGTGATATGCCGGCCAAAAACGTTTTTTTTCTTTCGCACATTCCTCCTCTCAGGAAATAATCGTCATATTTTGAGGACAATGATGACTGTTTTTTGTCGTCCCTACATGGTATTGGGTATTTTTTAACACGTCTCTGAATCACTGGAGAATCGGTTAAATTTGACGATGACATTTTCGGGCGTTCGTTCTAAAATCATCTAACAAAAGCAGCGACCAGCAGTTCTTTGATTATTATAATATTATAATTACTAAAATATTACTGGCAAATAGTAAAGGTGGGTTGTGAGTACCTATTAAACAATTTTTCGCACCGTCACGGTTCCTCGTGCAGAAACATCGCAATAAGTGTGTACATTATTATTATTTTTTATTTTTTTTCGGCTGTTTGTACTCTGCGTCGGCGTTTTTATTATTCGCGTACAATACCCTTGACCGTCACTACACAAAATGCGTTATAAGCGGTATTGTGATTTCGTGACCTCGTCCCCACCGACGCATCCGTCCACACGCAAAACACTAAAACTACCTATATGACGAAAATATATTGTACGATGGTCGTGTCATACTTTTTTCGTCGCTCCGTAGTTTTACTACTATTAATGTACAATAAATTATGTTGTGTACAGCGATTAATAATTTTCTCGACGGAGAGCGAAATTTATGTAATTTCTATATTATATTATAATGTAAGCCATGACATTACACGGAAGAAAACGGCCGTATAACAACGCGGAGGACGTAAAAGTGACGTTTCTTCCTACCAACAGATTTTTGTTTTCTACTTACCGAGTTTTCCGAAGATATACAAATTACGAAATCAATGTATTTACAATTCATTTGGATATGACATGACAAAGTGCGCTGCGCTACGTGTATATTTGACTCCCGAGATTACATTTGTATGAAATATTACTGTTAAAGGTGATATTTAATTGTTTCATTTACACATTTGGAAATTCGATTTTCAATTATGTAAATACACATATTGTTTACTACGAGTATTAAGAGGACGCTCTTATATCCGCATTGTGTTGTCCTCGTATTACAAACATACGACTTTTTCATTCTGCAGTATCAATTTTATGAAGTTAAACTTACTATTAGAATGAGTCGATTTTGTTATAAAACTTTAAGGTAAAATCGTATTATCTGTGTTCTATAGTTGTTTTTTTTTTATAAAATTTTCATTTTTAAACATGGCATCATTGCGTCAATATTATGTAAAGTATGAATTCTAAAAATACCCGTTTATTTCTTAAAAATTAAAAAATTGTTTGATTGGCCATAGGTATGAAATAATGTACTAAGTTTGATATTATACCTGATTCAAATGAATATTAAACCAACGAAATTGAATAAAATTGATTTTACTGAAAGTTTTCTATATTATAAGCTTGTACGTTTACTTAATTAACTATATTAATTTATATCACATTAATTAATTAATTAACAATTCTCTGTGGTTTGCTTTAAAAATATTGCATTACGCATTAGGTCATATTGGGAGCGGGTAAACTTAGTAATTACGTACAATACACTATACAGTGCCTCATCACATACGTCTTAACACGTTTATTTAGTTAACATGTTTAAAGCATAATTTTGAAGATCGTTGAAGTCTTATTTAAATACAACATAATTAAAATAATTAATTACCATTTCCGTTTCCGGGGTTTTTTTTTTTTTAGTCTTAGATAAGTTGTCTGGCGCGAAATTTAGTGAAAAGTTGGAAGACCGTAAGATCATGAAAATATTATAATAATATAGTTGTTCTTATTGTATACGAAAATGGGTCTGTAATATTAATATTTTAATACTTTAGCCTGAAAAAAAACAAACGGTCTCTGAACGCGTGGTTAAACCGATTTGCACCAGACCCGCGGCGTACGGCGTGACCTTATATACATGTATTTTAATAATCATATTATGTATTTCGGCTATTATGTATAATGTATAAGCTAGGCATTTATATATATATTATATATTATACATTGTGTTACATATATAATTTCTGTTCGGATTATCAGACCGTGGCCCAAATCCCAGTTTCGTTGGCTGCTTTCGACTAGTAGGTATACTACAACGTTATACCTGCATCGTGCACCACCTCGATAATCAATAATAATAATATATTACAACTAATATAATTTATATTTAACTGGATTATAATATTACCCTAGGGATATTTTTTAAATAGTGAAAAAGAATCCAATTAGGTAGGTACTTGAAAATATGTTATTTAGGTATGTATCTAAAAATTTTAAAATCCTGAGCTTGAATGAACGCATTTTTAAAAGATAAAAAATGGGTGAATTGACTGTATGCGCAAAGCGCATAATCGCGGGTTTGAATTAGAAGCGGTGATTAATTGCTTCTGCAGTGTGCACGTGCGATAAAAACATTTGGACGTTATTTGCCGATCGATCGAATGATGCATTGGCGTGTTATTTGGATACTGAAAACAGAGTACGATTTGTCACACTAAGTGCAGAGTTGCAGAGTTCGACAACTATATCCCCCCACATTTGGCTCAATTTTATCTCTACAAATCAATGAGTTGAATAAAACGCAACTTTATCATATTATTTTTTATAGTATTCAATTGTTAAGCGTTTTTAGAAGAAAAAAACAAAAATAACAATAGATAATTTATATTTTTATGTATAATACAAATATAATAACATTGAGCCAGGCTTACGCTTTAATAACACACAATATAATATTATAGTGTTATGAGGACATGAGGTGTATTATTATGCGATTATGTGTGCGCTTGTGCTTGATGACTCGCGGGTTTTCGGCTTGCGTCCATATATTATTACCTCTCGACGTCTATACAATATATAAGTATGTTGCTATGACAGTATATAATTATATTAAATATTATATTATACATTGATATAGTATTATTGGGCGCATCATGCGTGTTTGAACTTTGAGATATGTAACACGGTCATCACTGTCGTCGAGTGGCACTCGCGGGGCCCTCGAATTAAGCATAGGCATATAAAAATGAATATGTGCACATTATGGTACAGATTTAATAGGCAAGTATCTAAATACTGTTATGTACACCAAAGTATATGTACACACCAGCCGGCGATGACGATAATGGTGTACGTTTACGTGTGTGCTGACGAATTTTCTTCGCGCCACTGACCTACATCAGTGTACATAATAATATTATAATAATTTAGGTGCATCATTTCCGGATGGGAACCGCGATGCATATCTACGACAACGACGACACGAATAATTACTTAAAACAAAGTCCATTAATTTGTAATAAAAATCATGATTTCCTATTTTCTTTACAAGTTTATTAATCATAACCCTATAGTTTGTAATGTTTTATGATATCATTGTGCCAGTGCATTCAACCTTTTCTAAAGTTGAAATTGAAACCAAATAGCTATACTAAAATAAGGAATTATTAATCAAGCCACCTTTGTAGTGGTTTTAAGATAAATATTGATTTATTAAATCATTTCAAATATGATAATGTAGTATGTACATTGTACAGACAGTAAAGTACAGTAAGACTTTTATATTGCTAAGTCTCAACCAGCAATAAAATAATACTTTTTGTACAAAGAAACATTTTTTAATAAAAATTACATGAATTTGAATCTAATTTAATGGAAGTTCTCGAAAATATTTCATTAAACGGAATTCCGTTATAAAGGATGCTTCGCTGTATTTTCATTAACAAATATATAAATATTGCATAATGTTATAGTTAAATAAAATATAAATCGGTTGTACAATGAATAGTTGTGATTATTTATATTCAATATTTTATCATTATAGTATCATGAAACTAAAGGAGTTTATTAATAGAATAAGAAATTTGTTATTTTCCCGATTAATATGCAAACTTATTATCTAAGAAATCTTATAAATAATAATATAAAAGACAAAAGAAAGTAGGTGCATTTTTCAACCGCTTATCGTGGAACATTTAACAATACATAATATTATAATATAATTTTAAAATTAATACACTCATCCTTCCACTCAGAATCTAAAATGTCAAGAATAAAAGTGGGATGTCTTTTGATAATACATCTAGGATCTAGCATCTATATTACTTGCTGCATTAGAATCATATTGTAAAGAATGGTTTCTAACACAAAATACAAAAATATATATGTATCTGATTAGTGATTTTAGTTTTTAAGAATTCGAGTTTGTTTATTGCAAAATCGTTTTTCGTTGACTGATTCAACAATCTTTAATAATAAAAAATAAAATTAATTTCAAAATTAAAATCGGAAAATGATTGAATCGTGTTACTACCAAAGCGGGTTTTGACTCTAAGAAAAGTTTTAAATGCATTTTTATACATTATAGCTAGTTCAAAATGTTCTCTTTGCAACTTCGATTCAGTGACTTTTGTTTAAAAATATTCTATTGTTAAATTAAGTTAAACTTGTATGGAGGATAAATCACCTATTATTATTATGAATTTATATAAATCGTCTATGGAAAAAACGAAGAGATATATTAATATTAATATATTATATTATTTATATATGTATATAAATATATATTATATTAATATTATTATTTTAACGTAAGCAGTTTGTGAAACGGCCTCATTCGATTGTTTAATTACATAGGTAATAACATTTAAGGCGCCCGGATAAAAATTTTGTACACAAAAATTCACTCTACAGTCTACAGTCTACGGGAATAGGGATCATGTTCTGTAGAATCAACCAAATCTGATAATTTTTTTTTTTAACTAACAGAGAGTAATATTTTACAGGCCACATCGAATTCCGTTTTTCAATATTTTAATCTCAAAATTTATAATCTGTCTTAAAAAATATTAAAAATTTAAGCAATTTTGTGTAAATTATAAAATAAAAATCGGAGTTCGATGCGGCCCGTAGGAAGTCTTCTTCTTTCAAATAAAAATATAGTTACCAAAATCCGACAATTCTACAAGGCCTGAGAATTATTCCCACAAAGTCATTTGTTTTTTGATATAATACACTCTATCAACCCCCCTTCAATAGGTATCGGGTAGTAAATTAGTGGAAAAGTATTATAATTAAGGTGATAACTAAAATACAAAATTTAATTTTCAAATTTTATAGAATTGTGGAAAATTTGAAAATCTGGCACCGAGCCCCTTAAACAAAATATTGTATTATAAACGAATATCGAGTTAAGTTATTCTTGTTTAAGAAAATATTTAGTAAGAAGCGTATAATTGGTCAAGGAAAAAAACACATGCTTTAAAAACGACATTCGGAACTATAGCAACATTGCGTTATTAAGTGTTGTAACTCATAAATATGCAAATTAATGAAAACATAAATTTTTTCTTATTTTACGTGCTGTAAAATAGGTCCAAATCAGGATGTTTATGCAACTTAATATGTGTATTTTTTTTTTTTAAATTAAGTACGTTATTTTGTCTTAAAAGGCAGCTTTAGTTATTTTTTTTTTTTTAGTTTTTATGGAATTTAAATCCAACTAGGAAATATTAATAGTATTGTATTAATTAACATTTTTGTTATATAATTTATTGTTTGTCAGGATTATCAGTAGGGGAGGGTAATATTATATTGCATAATTATGATTTTCAAAGAGTAGTAGGTACCGGTTAAGATAAAAAAAAATATGTTATAGTATAAAAAAATGTCTTATATATTTCATTGAATAATTTCACCGGAAATTAGAAGGTATTATAAAATAATAAGTCATTATAATGGAGACACAGTACTAGTAGGAAAAAGTTAAGCTCAAACATAATAACTAAGTACATAAGGAATTTCTTCATATTAAAGAGAATATGGATCTAAGATTAGTACGATTTGAGATAATTTACATAACTTTGGCTCAAGTGAGCAATTGTCTGATGAAAGCTACCGATCTGCTAGTAAAAATAAAGCAATTCGAAAAAACTCGACTGAAAGTGATACTCCAGTAAAAAAAGAACAGTTTATATCAACGAATAATGGATTATTTCTAAGGTAACTGTTAAGACAACGGATGGATAAAATAAATGACTGAAAAAATTCTGGACAAATTTGAAGAACTCACCGAGGAGAGTTATTTTTCGAAAAAAATGTCACAGATAATGTTTCAGATGATGCGGAACAAAATAAGAGGACATATTAACAGTTGTTAATTTGTTTTAAAGGGTTTTCTTGAGAAGTTTATCCTCATTATCCATTAATAATTTTTGAAAGAAAAGACTGGGATATCTTTTCTAGGTATGAATTGTAATGACAACATGGCTTTATGAATGTGGAAATTGAAGTAATAGAACCTCCAGTCATTGAAACGGAGTCAATGGAAAAAACTTAAATATCAAAGTCAGTATCGTCCATAAACGTAGTATTTTCAGTTTTCACTCAAGAAAATAGTGATAGTGCTGCCACAATTGGACTCTCAAGTGATTATTACAACAACCGTTTCGTCACTTTTGACGTTCATTAGAGCGGAACCGCCAACTGGTTTAGTCGAAGATGATAACTACCTGCTTAGTGCTTACCTTATTAAACAAATATTAAATATATATATACTTTAATGAGAAATTTTTAAAGTATACTTGATTATTAAAAATCAAACTATTGTCAATAATATTGAGCTACCACAATACATACGTAACATTACCACATTAAAATAGGAAATGTATACTTAACAACAATAACAGCTAATGTCAAAATAAGACTAAAAACACCAAATACTTTTACTGTAGCTCCTTTACTGCTATATCTTATCAGGAACTGAGCTCATCAATTAAATAAAACACAATATTAATAAAATGATATTATACATAATTATGTATTTAATACATAAATTAATTTTATATTATTTTCTCCTTTTATAAACAATAAAATAAATGAAAAAATAATATCATCAAATATTTTATGTCAAATCCGATTTAGATTATCATAATAATAATAATAATACAAATTTAATTCATAAGTATTATTTGATATTATGACCTCATAATATCCTTATATACTTTATACGTTCATAGTATGTCTTATTATAATCTTACTGGTTATCATATAACTTTAAATAGTTATAAATAATACTGGCTAAAAAAAATTAGCATTGTGAATAAGTTCTAATACTATGACAGAATACTAGAATAGTAGAAATAGTAGTAGTAATCGAAAAAAACATTTATTTGTTATAACATAAAATATTTAAATTAAACGTTGTCAAATTTAATTGGTATACTTATTATATAGCAAAACCTGAAAATATATACAAGTGTTAGTAATATATGCGGTAGAATTGATAGTCATATGTGAAAAAACCGAAAAAATAGATTTTATGGAACATCATAAGACATACACAGAAAAAAACCCTTACCAGTATGATGTGTGCGATGAATCATTTGCTCGAAATGGTGATCTAAAAGCACACTGTCAAACTCACACGGAAGAAAGGACATACTTGTGTAACGTTTGTGGTAAATCGTTTACTTATAGAAATAGTCTGATACGTCATCAGCGAACGCACACTGAAGTGAAGCCATACCAGTGTGAAGTGTGTGATAAATCGTTTACTCAAAATTCTTATCTAACAAAACACCGCCGAACTCACACAGAAGAAAAGCCATACCAGTGTGATGTGTGCGATAAATCGTTCATTTGGAATCCTACTCTAACTCAACACCGTCGAACTCACACAGGAGAAAAACCATACCAGTGTGATGTGTGTGATAAATCGTTCACTCAGAATGCTACTCTAACTCAACACCGACGAACTCACACAGGAGAAAAGCCATACCAGTGTGATGTGTGCGATAAATCGTTCATTCGGAATGCTACTCTAACTCAACACCGTCGAACTCACACAGGAGAAAAGCCATACCAGTGTGAAGTGTGTGATAAATCGTTCACTCAGAATGCTACTCTAACTCAACACCGACGAACTCACACAGGAGAAAAGCCATACCAGTGTGATGTGTGTGATAAATCGTTCACTCAGACTGCTACTCTAACTCAACACCGACGAACTCACACAGGAGAAAAGCCATACCAGTGTGATGTGTGCGATAAATCATTCATTCGGAATGCTACTCTAACTCAACACCGTCGAACTCACACAGGAGAAAAGCCATATCAGTGTGATGTGTGTGATGAATCGTTTACTTATAGCTATAGTCTGATACGTCATCAGCAAACGCATACTGGAGAGAAGCCATATCAGTGTGATGTGTGTGATAGATCGTTTGTTCAAAAATCTGATCTAACAAAACACCGTCGAATTCACACAGGAGAAAGACCATACTCGTGTAACGTTTGTGGCAAATCGTTTAATCAAAATGCTGATCTAATGAGACACCTCCGAACTCACATAGGAGAAAAGCCACACAAATGTGATGTGTGCGATAAATCGTTCACTCAGAATGCTACTCTAACTCAACACCGACGAACTCACACAGGAGAAAAGCCATACCAGTGTGATGTGTGCGATAAATCGTTCATTCGGAATGCTACTCTAACTCAACACCGTCGAACTCACACAGGAGAAAAGCCATACCAGTGTGAAGTGTGTGATAAATCGTTCACTCAGAATGCTACTCTAACTCAACACCGACGAACTCACACAGGAGAAAAGCCATACCAGTGTGATGTGTGTGATAAATCGTTCACTCAGACTGCTACTCTAACTCAACACCGACGAACTCACACAGGAGAAAAGCCATACCAGTGTGATGTGTGCGATAAATCGTTCATTCGGAATGCTACTCTAACTCAACACCGTCGAACTCACACAGGAGAAAAGCCATATCAGTGTGATGTGTGTGATGAATCGTTTACTTATAGCTATAGTCTGATACGTCATCAGCAAACGCATACTGGAGAGAAGCCATATCAGTGTGATGTGTGTGATAGATCGTTTGTTCAAAAATCTGATCTAACAAAACACTGTCGAATTCACACAGGAGAAAGACCATACTCGTGTAACGTTTGTGGCAAATCGTTTAATCAAAATGCTGATCTAATGAGACACCTCCGAACTCACATAGGAGAAAAGCCACACAAATGTGATGTGTGCGATAAATCGTTCACTCAGAATGCTAATCTAACTCGACACCGACGAACTCACACAGGAGAAAAGCCATACCACTGTGATGTGTGCGATAAATCGTTTACTTATAGCAATAGTCTGATACGTCATCAGCAAACGCACACAGGATAAAAGCCATATCAGTGTGATGTATGTGAAAAATCGTTCACTCAGAATGGTATTCTAACTCGACACCGACGAACTCACACAGGAGAAAAGCCATACCACTGTGATGTAACTATATGAAAAATCGTTTACTTAGAATTATTATCTAACAGCACATCGTCGGACTTACACGGAAGCAGTGACGTAATTAAAAATTTTTCCGGGGTAGGATAGGTTGTGTCTAAATATATTATTTTTTGGTGGGGCTAATCTCCACAACTATTTTCAAAATGTTATACAAAATTAAAGAATTATTATGAAGATTGATACATATTAACACCACTTTTTTATTTTGTTATTTGGATTTGAAATATGTATATCAAAATAATAAAAATAAAATAGAATATTAATATCTTATACCATAAATTTTGTATAAGTAACTAAGAGTTAAAATTTAATATAAGATTTTCGATAAGCTTAGCTTACAATAAATATAAAATAACTTAAACTTTTGGTGTATTCAGGTCATTAATACATAAACCACCTTTTTCACCACCCACTGGAAAATAAATCGTATGCTGACAAATCATCTTTCAGACTCGTTTTCAATGATACCTATCATTGGATTTAAATTTAACATTTCTTTATATAATAGTGTTCTAAATGGTACTTAATGTACAACATAGTGGTACCCACTTGACCGCTTCTTTTTGTTTATTTATCTAGTCCATATGATACGATTTGAAATCAGAACTTTTAGCTCAACGTTTAAGTATATTATAACCATACAACATTTTTTCAAACATTGCCATATTTAATTATTTATGTTAAACTATTGATTATAATTTTCGATACTTGTCCAAGTATAAATTCTATTCAGAATATTCGAAACGAATACGAATCTTAAACTACAACAAAGTACATTTTAAACCTACTATACAATAGATCTAAATCACTAGTTTTTATTTTTACTGAGTATTTATATATTATTTTTCATTTATTTGATTTATTACAATTATTATTCTATAATTTATTTATTTATTTTATAATTGATCGACTAAAAAAAAAGCAGTAGGATTTGGAAAATTATGTTTACTTTATTACCTAACGATTTTTAAAATATTTTTTTTATTATTATTTTTCATGAACGCGTTTAAAATACTCTATGGAAGTTATAAGACTAAAATTACTTTAATTATTATTATTGCTTTACCAAGGCTATGCACGTAAAGAACTAAATTTTGTTTGATATACCCAAAGTTAACGATAATTATTACTTCTTTAATAATCTTTTTTAATTATTTAAGTATGAATATAAATTTTATATTATTAATTCTATGTACCAACCATTAACATCATAACCACATGAATTAAAATGTAAAATAGAATTAATGTAATTCATATACATTTTAGCCTTGAATAAAATATTTATGTTTATATAAATTTCAATTTTTGATTCTAAATAGAAAACTGAGATTATTAAAATGATAAAAAAATAATCTACGAAAATCTTACAACAAAAAACTTACATTAATTAATATTTATTTTTGTAAAATAAACCACTTTTAATGTTAACTGTTTTTGGAATCGTGTAGGCACCGGGGTGCTATACTCAAAATATTACCTCCGTTCATCATAGTGTATTATACTTATTATCGGTTCACCCGGCATCTTTTAAAAGTTTATTATTTTATTGGATTTTTAAAACTATGTTTTATAGGACCACCTTTTCGGCGTTTAGGCGTTTATTCATAAGACATTATTATTTATTATCATGTTTCATTCGATTCAATAAAATGTATGCCAATACGACCATATGTATAAAACATTAATACTATGTTTATCGCAGCATAGTTAGGAATATTAGTTTTGAATGTCATTCTTATTACATTAGGATGATAAATGTTTACTGCTAACGCGTAAATCAATAATTATCATTTATAAAATCGAAAGGTTAATATAACAATAAAATTGTACTATGAAAACATACGTATTTTATTATAATTACTGCTATAGAACAATATCAATATGTATTAAAATATATTATTAAATGTCGTTGTAGACGTTTATTTACTAATTAAAAATAGTTATTATATCAGTTTGTTGACTGCTGTCGATTAAAATAATAAAAGTAAACAGAAATTCAGTGTACTATATTATTAAAAAAAAAATAAATACAAATTGAATAAAAAAAAACGGTTTTTTTGAGTACTATATGTATTACGTTTATTGTAAAACAGTTCCGAAGATCAGTGATTGGTTATCGAAAACGATAATTGATAACACACAAGTTATTCAACGCATCACCTAGTGGCATATTTGAGTCAACAGGGTTGATGGAACAATCAATAATAAATAATAATAATAAGGTAACGAATAATTTTATTTTTCATTATATAACCATTTGATAAACGGTATAATCTATAGTGTAATACATTAATTTAAGATGGGATAATGATTGGTATAAGTAGCAATTTTACTACAATTTTCGATACAATATAATATATTTATATAACACAAACGCGGCTTGTGAGCCATCTATTGCATAGTTATTCTCGGTATCATTTGACATCAGAATTCAAAAACCAAATGTAGTTCGGAGTTAAATATTACTCGACAGACTTAAGAATACTTAATAGTTAATACACACATTTTTGGTCAAGGTATTGTAAATATACGACATAGGGAATTTTTATTCAGTAAGTAATCAATTTTGACTTGTTAAATATAAAATGAATTAAGTATTAACCAATTATTATACTTAATGGTAAACACAGTATCATCAGTATCTGTGTTTACCATTACAATTTATAAGACCTTAGGTAGAGTAAAAATTAACTTAATTAAGTTAATAATATATATTTGGCATATTTTTTATATCTATATATTACTGTGTCCATTGCTTTGTGAATTCAATTAATAAAAAATAAACAAATGAATCATTGATAATGTACACTCGTATATATTATATTATATAACTATATTAAACATCTCTTCATAAGAAAAAAAATCCCTAGAAATGGCATCGAATTTTCAGAGTCGTGTAATAATTAGACGGTCGATGGACACTATACGTAAGCTGGCTGATGTTCCAAGTAGATGTGTAGGAATTCGTGTACAGATTTTATTTTGGGTTCTAACGACACGCGTTTGAGGAAAATAAAGTGTTTTTTGTGACGCGTGTTACACAGCAGCGTATTATTATTACAACAATAATTATGACGTTGTTTTCATGTATTATGCATTGCGAAACGTTCGATAGCGGCCATGTTAATATGTTATATATGAATTAATATAATATACATAGACACATTTTAAAGATGTAATTTTATGTATGTGTTCATAAATACGCCATTTTGTAATAATTATAAATACGTAGTGCGTACACACACGAGTAAGTAAGCACACATTAAACCTGGCGCACTTACGTCAAGTCTGACATTATGTGTTAATAATGATTGATGTTATATCGACGTGAGCATAATCCATCGATATGATTATTTCTGCGAATATACCGAAAAATTGTTTGAAACGTTTCAAGTAAAGTGTAGATATAAATCGTACATATAGTACTACGATTCAAAAATGATATTTGTTTCGTTTTATTTTTTTTTTATCTTTAGACCTATATGGCTATATCGGCATACCAGCTTAGTGTTTTAAGCAGAAACGCATTGACTACAATCGTTGCAACCGTTGGAATTACTATCCGTTTCACCATTTTACGTTGTTTCCTGATCGACTTATTGAATTGAGTTTCGAAATCGATTTTACTATTTTGTCATTTTAGAGATAACGAAAACATTATATATACTATGCTATAAGTGATTGGATGAACCGAGAAATACCTTTGAAAATATTCGGAACTTTTGAAATCAATAATTGAAAAATAATAAAAAGAAAAATACCATAAAAGATGTAAAGAAATTGATTAATAAAATACTGTCGTTTTCACAGAACTATCAGTATAGCAATATTTGGATATCTACCTATAAAGCTCGACTTTATTTAATACCGCGTTTCATTGTCGTTTTCTAAACCCACCTACGCCTAAATTTATAGTTTATTATCCCCTATTTTAAAAACCTTGATAGAGTTATTTAAAAACATTGTTTCAAAAATTCTTTATATTATAATGACATAATCAAGAAAATATATTTTTTATAATAACATTGTAAATTGTACTTAAGGAAAGTTATATATTTTAATTTATATATCCTTATATACATTTTAATTGTTCTTTCACTGTTTTTAGTGCAACTTTTGGACGTACCTATAAATAAATTATTTTATTATTTTATTTCCGTGTCAACGTAATTAGAACACTGGCGGGAAACGCGAGCAAAGTCTAAATTTCTATCATTATATACATCACCTATCACCACATGTTTTGACAAACACTTTTGATTATATATTCTATTAACTAAACGGGGTAAAATACACGGTTGACAATATAGCTTTTACGATAAAACATTACACGAACAGGGTTGGATAATCTTTTTCCGGGTTTTCTAATCACATGGTGGTCTAATAGCGTTTTCTATCTGACTGCATTAGTGTACACCAGATACACGATTTGCTTGTTAATAATCATTAGTATCTATAGTGAAGTAGATAATATAAATTTCATACAATTATGATGGTGCAATGTAAAGCATATTATCTACTGAATTCCTGTAAAACGGAACCGTGCTAAATACTTATAGAAAATAATTTATTAGAAACACTGTATCACAAAACAAAATTTTAAATATTATTTTTATTTTCATGTTTTCATTAATCAAAATTGGATTTTATTTCTAAATTATAAATAAAAAAAAATGTTTACCAGTAGTACTTAGTAACTTATTTATGATTAAGACTCGACTTGTGGGGAACTTATAGTAGAGTTATTGAAGATATAAGTCAAGACCCGATAAGCCTCCTCTATTTAAGCCAATACATTTTGTAATTAACAGCATAATATCGGAATATTAAATTGAAATGTATTATTACGTTATCTAAACTATAAACACGTTACGTTCAAAATCACAAATTACTATACCTACCCTGCAGTTTTTCATGTTACAGCAGAATTGTTTGCTCAGTACTGTTTCGTTTTGCTATTTACGATTTCGGATGAGTTTACTTTTTTCATGCATACTTAATAATAATAATATTATGATAGCCGACGAGTTATAGACCGTTTATAGAAGTAAACAATATTTTGAAGTACCCATTAGATCGTTCGAAAAAACTCGAGAAAAACGTCGTCGGTGGGCGGCCGTATTTATTACCGGGATCACGACCGTCTCGAACGCAATACGCATATACGCAATACACTACGCGAGGTTATCTAATCATATTCATATTACATTTATTTACATGGTTGTAAGTTTATTAGTAAAATACAATTCTTTTATTTCTAATTTCTATGAAAATATCTTATGACACGACGCTGCATCCTTCTACCTGCTAATAACTCTTCATTTAATCCTTGTCTATTTTCTCTTTCGTTGTCAATTGCTTCAAATATTCCTAAGTCAATTTCTTCTATGTAATGAATTTCATCATCTTGTTGAAATGGTATATTATTTTCAATACATATATTGTGTAAAATAGTGCATGCGTTTACTATTTTACATGCTTTTACTGGTGAATAATGCAAAATTCTGTGTTTTAACAAACACCTAATTTAAAATATTAATTGTAAGTATTAAAATTATAAATAAGTTAATAAATTATAAAAATATTAACTTGCCTAAAACGCATTTTCAAAAGGCCAATACACCTTTCAATTAAGCATCTAACATATTTAAATTTTTTATTGTACCTTTCTTCTGGAGAATTTGGTTGAAATTGCATCAAGGGTGTCATTAACCAAGGTCTCAGGGGGTAACCAGAATCTCCTTAAAACATAATAAGTTCTACTAAATTCTTTTAGTTATGTTATACATAACTTACTAACAGGATAATAAATAATTTTCATATAGGTAAAAACTACCTACATATTGGTAAATGTAAGAATCACATTTTTATTTATTTAGGACATATACATTATACATACCCAAAAGATAAAATCCTTCAGGGTAACGGTTATATATTTCCCTAAGAGTAGGTTCAAGTAGTGAATTATTCCAAATATAAGCATCATTTACACTGCCTGGATATAATGCTGAAACATTAATTATTTTCATGTCCGAATCGCAGACCTTTAAAAAAAATATAAGTTCAACTAGATTATAGTGCATTATTACCATAGTGGCATAGCCTATCATTAAATTTAATCAATATATTTGTTAATATACGCACTAGTTGGACATTAATGCTATGATAATTCTTTCTATTAACATATATATATTCAGGATGATCAGGATCATCCTTTTTAGGGGGAAAAATTCCAACATGAGTACAATCGATGATGCCCACTATTCCAGGAAAATTGAACTTAGCATTAAATCTATAAATAATTATTAATATATATATATCAATGTAGAAACCTATGATGTCTTAAAATATTGACATATTTTTCTATTACTTTTCTCTAGTTTGTCGTAACTCTGTTAATGTTGATGGGTACTTTACCCAGTATTCAAATATTTCTGGTTGGTTCATAGCATTTACTACCTCATCTATAGCTCTCGAAACTGATGGTTGGGAAACAGATGCTAAATTACTATTTCCAACAGGAAGTTGGTAAGAACCAGTTGCAAAAAAATTCAAAGCTATTAATACCTAAATTATAATAAACAAATTAACCTATCTACAATATTTTTCAAATGACAAATATTTAATATAAATGTTATACACATAAAAAAACTTTATAACATTAATGTTAGGTAGGTATAGAAGTTAAGTGTAATTACTTTAGTCTGTATATCTAAAGAAGATTTTCTTGTCTGCACTGTAAGAAATGGAGTAAGTATGTTTATAACATATCTCACTAAATCTTTATTTAATCTATAATTTTTTATAAAAATATTGTCTGGCAACAAAAAAGCATCAAACCTTTCTTCGTGATGGAATTGTCTATAATTTAGAGCATTTTCTTGTCGCTCTAAATTTTCTAAAGCAGCTATATAAAACTCATCCATTATTACTAGAAGGTATTATAATATTCAGAATACCTTAATATTAAAATTAACTAATAAGCTAGGTAGTTACTAATTAAAATACAACACGATTAAACGATTAATTAGCGCAAAATGTGCCTACTTATTTACTTTATCAGTTTATCACACCGTGATAATCGAATTCACCGTCAAAATGTCTAGGGATAAATTATCGTTTTTATTATCAACGTAAATTATCAAAAATTAATTCCAGAATACCAAAATACGATTATTTCGATATTTGTGTGATAATTCATAAATATCACGTTTGATAAATTATCACAGCGATTCAAGAATAGGGCCCCAGGGCGGAGTGAAAAACGGTCGAAATCCGGTGTAGAGCGGAAAATTTTCGTCATATATTCAATCATTTCAATCGCAATTAGAAATTTTTTTCAAATTAGAGTTTTGATAACGGTTGGAATAACGCTACCTAATTAATAACCGAACGGCGCGCTAGAACAATAATAATAATAAAAAAAATCTAATTTTCCGATTGGGAGACACTATTTGCTGCGTCGCCGCTGGCGGACGGCGGGCGAACTCCTTCGTGTTTTATAATATATAACCTCGCAACATATTAGTTCCATACTAATGACATTATAATTATCATGACATTTTTATTACGAATTAAACGCATATTGTAATACACGGGAAACAAACTAAATAGTTATTGATGTTTATTAGTGATTTATAAAACATTTATATATATAATAATATAATTTGATACTTACGACCAAACATTGGAATTTTAGATTCTGAACGGAGTGATGAATGTATTGATTTTACAATGATGTATGTTTTTTTTTTTTTTTGTGTCTGTGACCTGTGTACAGCATAACTAGTCGAAATAATGCTTCAATTTCAAACTTCGGGGATGGTTTCCGATGGATAAGTATACCCATTACATTATAGAAGCACTATAGAAGTTAAAAGTAAACATTTTCCAACAGTTTTAAAAAAAATCTAGAAAAACAAAAAAAAAAATGACGAAATAACGGGATTTTTTACGCAAAACCAGTTTTAGACTAAATCGATTTTTTTATATGGTTGTAATTCAAAAACTAATCACTGTAAATACTTGGAATTTTCACCAAATGTTTATGTTAGTGTTCTTTATATATACCTAGTTAAATTTTCAAAAAAATATTTGATTTTTTTTGAGTTATTTAGAGACCACTGAAAATTTCGATTTTTATGCGAATTTTTTTTTGAAGTGTCAGTAAAAAAATTTTGGATGACCAAAAAAACTTGAAAATTTAATACAAAATTCCTTATGAGTTGTTCTTATTGTAGCTAAAAAAAATTAAAAATCGTTAGTCACAATTTTTTTTTATAAGCGTTTATAGTTCAAATTTTTACGAAATCTGTCCAAAACGCGAAAATTTGCAAGTAATTTTGAAGTTGAAAAATTATAAAATGTTTTGTGTTTATAACTAAGAATTAAAAATACAACACTAAGTTTTCCATAGGTTTTTCTTCAAGTAGCTATAGAGAAAACTTATAGGAAAAATTTTAAGTGCGTTTGAATTTTAAGTTTTTACGAAATCGCGTAACGATAACGATTTATCCTCAAACGATTTTAAATATTTGTTATTATTCAAAAAGTATAAGTCGTAGGTACTTGAAAATTTTACCAGTTATTTAAATTGGCATTTTCTTTATATGATTTAATTTTCAAAATATTTTGACTTTTTTTGAGCTATTTATAGACAACTGAAATTTTCAATTTTTCTGATAAATTTTTTTTGAAGTGTTGATAAAATTTTTTTGGTCCAATCAAAATATTTGAAAATGTTATACAAAGTTCTTCATATTATGTTATTCTTATAGTGATAAAAAAAATTATAAGCATACATAGGCACAATTTTTTTTTATTAGCATTTGAAGTTCAAATTTTGACAAAAATTCGTCAAAATCATGAATATTTGCAAATTATTTTGTAGTTCAAAATTCATAAAATTGTTTGTATTTATGTAACGTTAAAAAATTTAACACTAGGTTTTCCATAAGGTTTGCTCCAAAAAGATATAGAGAAAATTTGAAGCGTTATTATAGGAAAAATGTTTTGAGCGTTTGAGTTTTAAATTTTTATGAAATCGCGTAACGATTTATCCTCAAACAAGTCAAACGAATTTAAATATTTGTTATACTTCAAAAATTATAAGTCGTAGATACTTGAAAATTTCACCACTTATTTAGGTCGGAAATTGAAAAATTGAAAATTTGTTTCAAATTAGAATATATGGCAATCTTTAAGTATAATATTATATCCTTGACTGACAAATCATCTCCGTTCAGAATCGTTTTTCGTATACAATGATACCTATCATTGCATTCAAATTTAACCTACCTTAGTCCGAGGTCCACCCCATTTCCTAATGTACTGCAGAGCGGTACCCATTTACTGACTTTTTTTTTTTTTTAACATATTATACTTAACAAACTTTTTGTGTGACATAAGTGACTTCGAAAACGCAAAAGGTTTTAAAGTACACACCTCAAAGTTGTTTGAAAAATAATGAATTTTATAGAATTCTGAAGAGAATGAAGTCAGTCCAATGTGTCTGGCATCTGTAGAAGACATCGTTTTTGGCGCTTCTATTATTATAAACGGCGTAAGGAACATACACTCGTATATATATTTATATGTATTATATTGTAATAGTTGTCGAGAAACGATTTTTCGCTTTCTTTACTACGTGAATAAAATCCTCTGCTGTAGTGGTTGCGAAATTGTTTTTCGTCGAAAATCGTAAACGAAATTTTATTTGCTGACTTTCTAACCTACGCTGATCGGATAAAAAATAAAATGAATAAAACTGTTATTTTAAAATTCAAAGAAATGTCGAGGCAAACCGAAATTGATACTTTGAATCAATGACCGACCAAACCCAAAATCATTGTTATGTTTCGAATTGAGACGAAAACGTATAATACGAATAATGAATACAGACATATTTTACACCTATATATCTATTATAATATATTACTTACAAAATCAGCACCCCATTTAGAATTTTTTAATATGAGCTTAGAATTTATTATTAATAATATATATAAACACGATTATAACCAATAGGTGGTTGAGCGGGTCTCTGTTAATAAATATGTTAAATTTGAATATACTTAAAATACTATCATTATTTACGAAAAAAGATTTTTAGCAGATCTATCAGCTAATATTATAACTAAGTTGGTATATAGTTTCATGATTTGTTTTTTGATATTGTTGATATAAATTATACAGTACCTAATTTATTTTATCAATGGTATTACGGTAGGGGGAAAATCTGAGTTGGGTATCGAGATATTCGATTGCTTAAAATAAACACGAGTTGGGTCCGCGGTGTTTTTTAATAATAGGTACTCGAATTGGGTCCATGGTGATATTTTATCACAATGTTATCTTAATTACCCAAATCAAGTTAAACAGTGTATCCGAAAAGTTGTCCCCGGGTAACATATTGTAACTTACTAGTAGTCAGTAGACCGGCGTCTGGCGTCCGCCATGTACCAAGGCTAGATTGTCTGTTTAATAAATTATAGAACAAAATAATTATAACCGTTCCACAAATAGTTTTAAAAGTGTTCGTGCAAGATTAAATACTAGTTTTGGTACAATTTACTCCAACATTTTTGTGTTGTTGGAAAAATTTATTGGGAATTCATAATGAAATTTATATTTCACTACAGAGCACCACAACACAGCCGAGTAAAGAAACAGCAGAAAAAGAACAATTTTTTAAGAGAAAAGATGGTTTGTTTTAAGTTTTAACAGTGGAGAATTGACGTGATTCTAGCCAACCTCCAGGTGGTTGTCTTCTGGGTAAAGTTAATAGGCTGGACCCAATTCGTACTATTTTTGAAATGGGACCCAACTCGAGGTTTGTATATTTTTTTTGAAAAAATGTCATTTATAAGTATTTTTAAAATTTAATTATTATAATAATTAATAGCACATATATATCAAACATATTATATATCTACAATCGTCTAATATTACGTGATCACAATTAATTTTCAAGATATTTGATGTTTAATCAATTTAAAAATATATATAATGTCATATAAGTAGGTATAATATTTGTATTTCGATTATTCTTAAATAACCGTCTTATTTCAATCATATTTTTAGTGTTTGTAAAAATGTCTATTTTTATTTTTATTTTACACGTTAATTAGAAAATTTATGAAATAACTAAGAATCAATCCTCGTCGATAATACTTTACTTATGGTACGGGTCTTAATTTTCGACTCATTGATCATAGTTTTCATTATATTTACTGTCTAAAAATGTCATTTTATAGCTGTTTTCGAAAAACAATTAAAAGTTCTTCGAATGATAGAAAAAATAGATGATAAATATTCATATCATATAATAAATATTGTGATACTTTAGGTTCTTTGTACAATAGTTCTGAACAATGATTCTAGGTCTGACATAGACTAAACAAAATATTAATGATTGTGGTGAGTGGTGTTGGAAATTAGAAAATGACCAGTTGTGAATTTGAAGTAGGCACATAGTCCCGATTAAAATTTTTTATTGAAACAATATTATTAAATTTCGGCAATAAGAGTGTTTTTTTTAATTAATTTATTTTTTATTGAAAATTAATATCATCAAATTACTAGTCATTTATGACAATTCCTTGCTAAATCAGGTATTGTCGTTATTGACTAGTTATTGTCAACATTAACTGATTATCATATTTTCCAGTACCTAACATATTACATAATATATATTGTATAATAATACAATTGTAAATTTTAAGCCTTAATTTAGCCTTTATACGAGTAGATTATAATTATTTTTATTATTAATTTACTTTTAATAATAACTATTATTTTTACATCAACTAATACGAGACAAAATTTGAATTATTTTAAATATAATTTATTACAGATTGTAAATTTTCTTAAAATAATAATAAAATATATATTTGTATAACTCATATACATTTACAGAGAGTGTAAATGTGAAGACCCTGTGAAAATTCAGTGAACCAAATTGGGTGGTCTAATATTATTTTGTGGCAACCAGACCGTAATAAATGTCACTCAGTGCCACTAGTTATAGTGAATAAAAGCAATTTTTTATAATTTACTGCAGCATTATGTAGGTATAATATTGAATTAGTATAATTTATATAATATACATTATATTTATCACGGTGACAGTGTGACACATTGATGTATATCTTGTAATCATATACTCACAAAAAATAATTATTTAAAGTACATAATAATATTTGAGTAGTGGTATTTTAAGCATAATATAATATTATATTGTATAGAGGAAATATTCAAAATATATTTTAATCGTTAAAAATATTTACAAATATGATTTTCATCGTTAGGTATGATTGTTTATTTTATGTGTTTTGTATTATGTTAAGGATAATGTACCTATACAATGTCCGGGGTAAGTTGCATCAATAATACAAACAAATTATTTTATCTGAAATATTTTATGTTCAGTTTATTATTATTAATAAATAACAATTAAATAATATTGTTGGAAAATCAAAACAAAGGTAATTTATTTTTGCAGATTATAATTTATTGTATTTTGAATATTTTAAGATCATTAAATATTTTATTAAATAATATTATGCTATGAATAATTTAAGAAAATCATAATAATGATGGTAAATTTATACAAATCTATTATAATATTAGTGACACAAAACCATAAAAAATAAATAAATATGCTATTATTCATTATAATACTAAGATTACTTAGAATTTCGTCATTACCTATTTATTTTTACATAATTTACTATGACGGCACTTAGAAATGTAAAGTCTGTTTACATTCCTACTCTTGAATTTTTTTATTTGTTTTGCAAAGCTTCGTACAAGTGCACTGAACATCCATCAATATTAGTTATATAATTGTATTATCATTATTATATAATTCTTTTAACATATTTAATAAATAATTATGTATTAATTGATTTTGTTTCCATTGTACATAAATAGGTAATACATGTATTATAAAATATTGCACAAGAAGTAATTGTTTGTTTCGCAATTCAAATTAACCAATGCTGTGTTTCATATTGTCTGTAACAAATTATGTACCCACGCGCAAATCCGAAATATTCAATATAAAATTTATGTCACCCTTGCAGTGACAGAATTTTTTAAAACCGATCTCTGTATAGAGATTTTCAAGAGATCATCTCGTTTGGTAACTGCCTCCATTTATTATTAACTTGGATCTGATCGATACATAGGTATATAGCACTATTGTATACACTTTGTATTAGGCAATTTGTTGGTAGAACTTAATTAAGTAAACTAATTAGTTTCGTTTAGTTTTTTTCTGATGTATACTTAAGTTGATAACATCGCGTATTTTGTAATTAAATACACACTAGTTTTGTTACATGTATACACCTAGAAAGTTTAACATTGTTGTCGCGAAGTATTTAAATAGTTTGTAATTAATTTATGAATAGATTGGATATAACAGTTAAGGCATAAGAGCATTTTCTACGCAAATTCAGAAGTAAAATAACATTTACAAGGCTGTTATAGGTCTATATACTATATGGTAAGTATATCAACAAAAATATAGCCGGGTTCTTTTGTTTAATGATATTTATTATATCATAATTAACGCATATTATAATTCGTTATTTTACAAACTAATAGTATGATATAATGAATAGTAATTTAATAATTGTTACGAAATTCATATTATACACCGTCGAAGGTGATCATTTGATTTTCAGTATTTATTAATGTTTTTTATGTAAATATGAGTGCGTAGAGTATCCGAGTGTATAATACACCGCGTTTGGCCCCTTATAGTTTGCTCGGATGGTTGACCACTGTAAATCCAAAACAATGGCAAGCCAACCGTCCAATTATACTTTATAACTGATAAATGATTATAAGACACATCACTTGTATTATCAAGCTTCTTCGCCGAATCATGTATAAAACTGAATTCTGTAACTTTTCAGTGAAACTTGTATGAATATTGCAATAGAAAACGAAGCGTTAACTAATAATCTGCAAAGAAGTAGCTACTTCTTGTGTTTAGTAAGTTTTGTATATACCTCATCTTTAAGTATATGTAACAAGTTACTTTGACAGTTGCAAATTCAAAATGTTAAATTTTAATTCAATATTTAATCATTGCATATAAAAAATAGTTCTTATACGATACGCTTATTTGTGCATTTGGGACATGGTTTAGAGGGGTACATTCTCCATTAAATTTATTTTATTGATCTCCCGAAATGTTTAGTTGTATAGTTTTTATCAAAATCCCAACTAAATGATATATTTTTTTAAATTTATGATCTTTGTGCGTGCCGAACCAATAACTATTATATTTTAAAATTTGTTAGTATAAGTCAGGACTATTAATTATAAATAATTTATCTTTTAATTTATTATTCTAATATAATAGTAGGTATGATATGTTGAGTTATTTTTTTTCCAAAACATTATTACATAATACAATATAAATTATTATTTTTAACTTGCAAGCTTATATTCAGAAATTATATACCTACATCATCTACTGTTAAATGTTAATTGATATGAATTGACTATAGTGATAAAGATTCTTTAAAATTAGTACAAGTAATTTGAAATTGTCATTACATATTTTAAAGAATAGTATGGAATACATAAAATTTAAATTTCAAAACGTTTAATATTTCCATGATTATAATATTTTTTGAATTAAAACACACTTAATAACTAAAATCGTTATTTTTCATTTGAATATCGTAATTTTTATTTCAGACTTATATGAAAAAGTTGTAACTACGTGTTTGAAATATTTTAAAATGTTATAATCACAAATTATGAGAAACCTTGTACTTAATATTCAAGGTTTTTGACATGTAAACAGTAGCTTTTATAAATATAACTCAAAAAGAGCTGAAATGTTTAAAATATTTAGAAAATAACTTAATGTGTTAACACAAAAAAAAACCACATATTGTTTGTAAACCTAATATATCAATAGTTCACTTTAAAGATCAACTTAGGTGGTGTTTAAATATGAGCTCTGACACAAATATGATGTTAAAATAATACTATTACCTATATACGGTTGGTGTGACGTTTTGTGTGCGTCGCATATTATGGAAATATTATTATTCATAATATATAACTCAACGACGCTCGTTCTACCTACACCGCGATAGGTTAAAAACAACATTTTGTTATTATAATACAGCTTTAGTCGTCCGAAGCTTAATTTACTTAATAATAACAACAGTAATGTCGTCGATCATCGCGGTCGACGTGCCGTGTACGCATCCTATTATTCCCATTAAGCGAATCGATGACTTATATTGTTTGCAGAAAAAAATATGACATCCATTAATGTACTTATAATATGATCGAAAGGGTTTTTTTTTAATCATCTACATAGTATATCATAATATTATATATATTATTTAACACATATTGTTTACCATTACCTACAGCGTCATCCATCTAATAGAAACGCGCACATCTGACGACGTTTGTTACTACGGAAACGCGTGTGGAATTAATGTCATAAGAACAACATAAAAATATGGGAGTTTTACACCGCAACAGACGATATCATTATTGCTGTCGGTGAATATAAACTTGGCTGATCTCAATAATGGTGAAATAGTGAATACGTGCACGTTTTCAACACGGCAAAGTCGATAAAATTACGCCGTGGAGAGGAATTGTTCAAATAATGTAACGCAATACGTACACAATATTATATAGTATAATATTATGGTCGTAAACATAAAAAATATTATATATTAATACCTATATTCACAGTTCCGTGTTAATTATTTTTTATTTCGACTTCGCAGTTCGCAGTATTTTTAAATTTACACTTTACTTTTCTTCTATTTATACTCTTTGGATATACTTTAGATTCTAGGCAGATCAGAAAATGTAAAAGTTTTAAAATAATTTGTATGTGTGTGTATGTGTGTGTGTGTGTTTTACGTATTGCTGTCATCACCTTTTAAAACAGTAAAAATTCTGTAAGCTTCAGCATTAAAAATAAGTTCTGGAATAAAAGTTAGATGAAGTTGGTACTTAGAGATCAAAAGAAAAAAATTTCCATAACTTTTAAATTTAACAAGCCAAAAAAAACGGGAATATTAAATTAATCGGATTTGTTTTTGTTTTTAATTAAAAATGAAAAGCTGTAAAAACTTTTAATTATCAAATTTGTATTAACATTTACTGAAAATGAAATAACTTCATAAATATTTTTGAATTTATTCTACTATTTACATGATGTCGAAATCACATTTAAATATTTTAATGCTCGAAAATGTAACATAAAATTCCTTGACATTGGACAAAGATCAATATATGATAACTATATTTTATTCTTAACATTTATTATTATTTTGTAAAAATTTAAATAATGTCAATCGTAGATGCTTGAAACATTCAAATAACTACTTACTTATTGCTTAAATTATAATTTTCTACAGACAATGATATTTTTGGAGTATTTAGAATAATTTTAAGCTATTTATATCGACTACGATATTATTTAAATCATTCTACAGATTACAGTATGTAAATTATTTCCAAAGGTAAGTTAATAACAAAAATCTTTGACATACTATTTCAGTTATTATTATAATTTATATTGTATTGCATACGATGTGATTGGCAAAATTTAATTCAACATACAGTATAATTAATACCTACAAATAAATAAATTATTTATAGTATTATAAATAAATTAATATATTCTATAAGCTTTAAATAATGATCACTAAAATAACTATTTGTTAAAATCTAATAAAAAAAATAAATTAATTCATTAGGTAATTAAAAATATTTTTGGAAATAAAGGCTAACACATCGTCTTCGATCATATTCGTTTTACATTATATACAATGACTTATTGTTGAATTTAAATTTAACAAACCATTACAGTGACCTACTCAATGACGATACAGGTGCTTACTATACAGCAGAATGATTTCCCCAGTTTTCTGTATCTAAGTAAATGACGTATAAAATGTGTTCAATTAATTTATAGGTACACCTATAACACATATATGTGTATAGATTAAAGGACAATCGTCTGCGTCTAAGCGTACTATTAATACTATTAAATATTAGTTTATTATATTATTGTATACCTACTTGAAGTAAACCTCAAGTTTAAATTATTAAAACGTGTTATAAAATAATTTTTATAATTTATTATGCAATCTAATGTTACATAATACGATAATAGTTGTATAATGTTATAACTATGTTACTTTATAAGCATTGTAAACTCTTTTTACTATCTTCATAATATTACAGAGCCTCCTATACCCCGAACTGACTTTTTACCACGCAATACTCGCAATAATTGGATTAAATGTATTTACCATGTAATTGTGAAAACAAGACAAATATTATATTTTTAGCCTATTGCTATGCGAATCAACGCAAAGCGTTTTTTTAACAAGTATTTGAAGTATTTTATATTTCTATAATGTCACGAGTAAATTATTAAAATGTTTAATTCATTTTCGAAAAATATTCAGGTATACTATATATTATTATTTAATATTATATACGTGAATATATTTAGATACGATCTTCGAGTTTTTTTTTAGATACGGAGTAATTTAATGTTAAAATTAGTTATTACTTATTAATTTATCTTACAATAAAATGAAAAAAAAATTAAGAAAAAATCTAAAATATTTTTTTCTCAGTCATCAACTTTACTTTTTATTACTACTTATTGCTATTTTGAGAGGGTGTGAGAAAAGTTAAACCTTTTTATACTACAAACAGTTAGATACAAACCTTTTCTTACTGCTCTACTCCACGGGATAATGATGAGTGCCTTTCGGAATTTTTGAAAACATTTTATATATTTTACTGTTTTTTATCACTATTAATTTTTAAGTTTTTCAATTGTTTAAATAACATAATATTTATATATCGTATCTATCGTACATATATTGACATGATAAAAACTAAAATTATAGATTAATATAGGTAAATTATTATTTAATAAAAATGAATACGGTTATTATTATGTATTGTATGCAATTTGTTTGGAAAAAATAGAGTAAGTAAGTTTTTAAAATTAAACGATTTAACATTATGTCAACATTTTAAAATGTAATATTCAAATCTTATGATAATTTGTCCGTATTGTTTTATTTTGTCTGTATTAACAAGACTATTGTAATATACCTAAATTAGCATTAATATACCATATAAATAAAATGTAACTGATGCGATTCCAGGTGTTTAAAGAACAAGACCAATAAAATAAAATATGTTTAATATATTTTAATTCGTGTTTGGGAAATTTAATGGCGCTTTAAGCCCAAGAGACGTTTATACTAGTTGTGCGAAAACTAATCCGTCGCTGAATAATGTTATTATAATAATGTAATTATAATCTCGTAATGTATTTATAATGTCAATTTAATATTGCTCCAAACATAATATTGGGTCTTTGCTGTTAACAATCCAAATGCGATCGTCATTATAATAGTTTATAATTTATACAGTATAGTGTATACACTATACATACATTTATTATCAGTGATTATTTTTAAACGCAAACACTCCACGGGATAATGATGAGTGCCTTTCGGAATTTTTGAAAACATTTTATATATTTTACTGTTTTTTATCACTATTAATTTTTAAGTTTTTCAATTGTTTAAATAACATAATATTTATATATCGTATCTATCGTACATATATTGACATGATAAAAACTAAAATTATAGATTAATATAGGTAAATTATTATTTAATAAAAATGAATACGGTTATTATTATGTATTGTATGCAATTTGTTTGGAAAAAATAGAGTAAGTAAGTTTTTAAAATTAAACGATTTAACATTATGTCAACATTTTAAAATGTAATATTCAAATCTTATGATAATTTGTCCGTATTGTTTTATTTTGTCTGTATTAACAAGACTATTGTAATATACCTAAATTAGCATTAATATACCATATAAATAAAATGTAACTGATGCGATTCCAGGTGTTTAAAGAACAAGACCAATAAAATAAAATATGTTTAATATATTTTAATTCGTGTTTGGGAAATTTAATGGCGCTTTAAGCCAAGAGACGTTTATACTAGTTGTGCGAAAACTAATCCGTCGCTGAATAATGTTATTATAATAATGTAATTATAATCTCGTAATGTATTTATAATGTCAATTTAATATTGCTCCAAACATAATATTGGGTCTTTGCTGTTAACAATCCAAATGCGATCGTCATTATAATAGTTTATAATTTATACAGTATAGTGTATACACTATACATACATTTATTATCAGTGATTATTTTTAAACGCAAACACTCCACGGGATAATGATGAGTGCCTTTCGGAATTTTTGAAAACATTTTATATATTTTACTGTTTTTTATTCCTATTAATTTTTTTATTAATTATCCAATTATTTGAATAACATAATATTTATATATATTTGTATGTAAGTACTATGGAGTGGCCCACTGGCACAGCGTACTCCATAAAATATTGACACACTATACTGACTAGGTATAGTATAGAATTACCTCCACTTATTTATACTCGTAAAACTTAAAATTTATTGACTACTCGCTAGAAATAGATTATAATAATTTCAAATTAGTTGTATAAATTCATTATGAGTATTTAATTTTTAAAATATTTATAAGCGAATCAGAGAACGAACTACAAAGATAAAACTAAATAATTATAACATATTTACCAGATACCTATTCGTTCGAAAATATTATTACGAGTACTATCATTTAAATGGTTTTTCATTCATCAACCGACTTTCTGCTGTTGCGCCACCACAGTTTCGCGTAAAAAAAAACCTTTGTTTCTCGTTGTCGCGTCAATAACTAATAATTATGACATGTACAAATTTACAATATAGTGAAATATAATATCGTTTGATGTTTTCATTAGCATTATGATATACGGTGTGGAACGACGTCATTATATAGAAAACATAATTACTTAATGTCATTACTCATTAAATTGGTATACAGTACCTGTAATAAATAATAATATGCTAGGTACCTGTAGGTATATGAATTTGTTTTAGCTTGGCTAAAACACAACTTCATACCAGACGCACACACATAAAATCTATATAATGTTTCTCCAAATTATTTCTATATCAATTTACTGATACGTTCGTCACTGATACAGTGATATGTAACTGTCAAAAATTGCATGAATTTAATTTGTGATTATAATTTTATTGTTATTCATACCGCTGTCTTTTATTAATATAATATTATGAAAATGCTTAGATTAAAAATTTGGAATTTTATTGCGTAAACCAGAAGTAGAGTTTTAACCTTCTTTGAGCCTACTACCTATTATTATATTATATTAGAACTAGGTACCTAATAGATCTACAGAATCACGATAAATATAATATACTTAGTAAGGTAGTTGTTATAAGGAGTAAACAATACAAATAATAAAAAAAAAAAAAAAACAAATATTAATAAACATTTTTTGACAAATAATATAGCGATTTCATTTTTATTTTTAAGAGTTGCAGGATACAAAAAAAAAAAATGTTTTGCAGATAGGAAACTTCCCATTATCATCGTTGTACGTTGAACCACTGTTATAAAATAAAAGAAACTAGGTACATAATATTATAGTAGGATACACAATTCGTATTTCGTTTTACATTGAATTTATAAAAAAAATGTACGAAAGCTGATAATAATAATAATAAATTGTTTTGCGAACGCAGGACGTTCACGGCACACCCCATTATTCGCGTTTGCAGTTTTCCGAAAGGAACACATATTGGTAAGCTATAGATAGAACCATTTTCCCCCGTGTGACTTTTCACGGTCGATCTCAATCGGTATTGCCTATTTTTAACATTATTGTTGTTGTCGTTGTTGTTATTATTATTATAACACCATTGTCGTCTTATTTCGACAAACGATCCAGTCTGCCGATTTCCACGTAGGTTCTTCCTGTTTTCATTTCTACCGATAGTGTAAACTACACATTGCAACTATATGCGGCCGAGCACGTCGATTACGATTGTCATTTTGGATTTTATTATTATTAATTTTTTTTATTGGTTATTACGCCACATCAAATATATTTGACTTGGTGGTATACGCGCGGCCGATTTCTATGTCCAATAATATAATGCATTACACAGCACGACGTTTCCTTGTTTCGATACGCATCACGTTTCCGCCGTCCTATAATATCATATTAATGTTTCAGTAATAATAATAATAACACATATTTGCATGTTTTACGTATTTTATTGTGTTTATTATTATATAGACCGTCGTGGCGATCGCTATTATTATTATAATAACAACACAAAACGAAATATCGCCGTTTCCCGGTGATGACATGTTCGCAGTAATATTATTAATTTGAAACGATTGTAGATGGACATTCGACGTTCCTCGACTGTGTTTATAGAGAGCAAAAAAGTCCAGTCTAGAACATGAGTAGTAGACGAATAAATAAATATACTTCGAATTGTATACACCTGTAATTACTATTGTTATTTTGTTATAATATGTCACATTACTAATTTTTTTATAAAATAAACTACAACCCGTTTGAGAAAATCAATAAAACTACAATATTGTTAAAAATAATTTTAAAATTAGGTACACTTAAATATAAATACGTCCTTTCAGAGAGTATTTAAGTATTTTTTTTTGGACTTTTTCCGTTAATTCACTATCGCTCGATAAATGTATCTTTTATAATTATATCTTTTCTACACTTTTTTTTTACTCCGAAGCGTACCTAAGGTGGTTTTAAACGACAAGTCGAGGAATATTTTCGATTTTTTTTTTGTCTGAGCGCAGTATATTAAGCGAGTGGCAATGTGGACATCACTGCTCATAAATTCTGATTTTAAATCAAAAAATGGGATCTTTTACGTTATACGTAAAAACAAATGCGTTCTTTCAAAGCAATAAGATAAGGCAATAAGGTAATATACAGTTTTTTGAAGGAATAGAACATTTATCGAGCGATGATGAAATAACTGAAAAATCAAAAAAAGTAGTCGTAGTGAATAAACTTAAAAGATCCTTTTTTTTTAAATTAAATTTTTTTCATTATATAAATGGGTAAAAAAATAATGTTGTGATTGGTAATTACTAATTTAAAATTATATTACAGTAGAAATCATTAGAATTTACTTAAAACTTTGTACTATACCTATTAGTAATAATTATTTTATTTATATTTTAATTTTGAAATGTAGATAATGAAATTTAACGTCACACGTAAAATAAAGAATTAAATCAAAATGGCTATGAAACCCATGTACTGAAAATCCATAAAAAATTTCAAATTTACCCATAAAATACTATCCTATGAAAATGACAATTTTTTTAGTTCATTCGATCGATGTGACGTGTTTATTTATTTATTGGATATTAAAATAAAATTAAAATTTATGAACACATTTATTTTATAAAAAGTTTAATAAATTATTAGTAGATAATAATAAGATAATATAATAATAATAAATTAATAATTGATTGATAATATTTTAGGTAGATGTTCAGTTATTGACGGAAACGCCACGGGTATAGAACACAAACGTTTTAGTTTTTTTTAAGCGCATTTTTAATCCTTAAACAAACAATAGAGAAAAAGGGGTTTTAAGTACTTACCAATATTATTAGTGTGCGTGTATTATGTGATCATGCATGTTAAAGCATAATATAATAATAATATTATGGACTACGGTGATGTACCTATATTATAGGTGTTTAATATACAGTACAAACAAAACCCTTTTGAAATAGATTAGTTAGTAATTCGATACAAGCCATAATGATTAATGGTGTGAACAACAATAAAATATGACAATATTATAAAAATACATTGTTGTACGTAAGTGTACGTGTCATCGCTCATCGTGTAAATAATAGTTTTTATGCAACAGACAAAAAGTTGTCCGGGACAAACTGGAACTGCGTGTGAACAAAAACTTTAATATAATTATTTAATACTCATCGTACGGCGCGAATTAAACCAAAAATCATTTAATGCATTCGAATCGTGCTCGAGCTCGTGAAATCCGATTTTGAGATAACTTTAACTAATTATCGACTTACCGTCTACAACAGTAATCACTAATCATCGCAGTCATCATACACCATAAAAGGTATACTAAATATAGAATATCTTTATCGATTGTTGTCATCGGCCCTTTCTACCTACAACCCCGTTAGTACATCATTGTTGTAATCATGGACCTTTAGTGACAAGCATAATATAGTCAGATCACATAATAGTACGATTGGCATCTTTAAATTATCTTATCTCAGTTTGACTACTCGACACTACTATTTAGTAGGTATTTATCAAACCAAATTATATAATTATTTGTTCAAATAATATTTACGAGTATACGCTTCTTAATGGCACAGTCTGATTTCAAAATGTACATTAATATGTTAAATTGATTAATATACCATTTAAATAAATGTCATTAAGATTTGATTTTTTTTTTTTTTTTTGTAAATAAATATTATTAATCATATGATAAAAATATATGGTATGACATGTAATAATCAACGAATGAGTTAATGACAAAATAATTATGTACTCATAACATTACAATAATTTATTATAGCAATGTATATTTTATTGGTTCATGTCTTTCAACATTTAAGCTATTATGATATTGCTAATTTTGTTTTACGATTTCTGGAAATAATTACTTCAATGATATATCATGGTGATTGTATTAGAATTGGACATAATTCTGAATGATACCAATAACGTACAATTTTATAAAATAAAGCACCACGCGATGATTACGCATTATATTAACAAGATTAACCACTGCACATTTGAATTCTAGACCAGTGGTCTTCAACTTAAGTAGATTCAAATACAAATCTGTAAAAATGTAAATGTACAAATTTAAAAATGTCGAATAATTGAATAGAATATTTATTATATTGATTTTATTTACTTTGAAATGTAATAAAATATAATATACGTTTACTCTATGGAATTTTTTAACTCTGTGCGAAGGGCCAAGCATTAAGTATGTGTATTGTGTACGTATATATATTTTAAATGTATTTTTTTTATGTTATATCTCTTTTAGGAACACTAAAAGTGCTTATTAATTTTCTTAAAGGATATTTATTTTCTAATAGAAATATAAGTAGAGAAAAACAATAACAATAAGGACATTTAGGTAATTTTTTTTTAATAATTCAATTTTATTTTCATATATTTTTTTTTTATTCACGTATGATAACATTTTTGTTTATGATTAAAAAAGGACTAATAATTAATTCAAGGTTCTTCATCAGTTTTTATTATAGAAAACTAAAAATTTTAAAAATACAAACTTAATTTGTTATGTACATTTAAATTTAAAAATTGGATACCTACCAATTAAAACAAAAAAATAACCATTTTAATTATTTTGTTTTAACATCAAAAACATATATTTGTAGAGATTTGAATCATTATTATAATCTGCTTATTATTATTTTTTAATATTCACTATTGTCTATTGATACATAAATAAAATTTCAATATTATATGTATTCGTATACTATTTTTAAGCGATTATTATACCACGAACATATTAATGGCGTTCTATATTATACGTCAAAATTGACTTATAAGAATAACAACTATATAGTATAATATTCTATGAAATAAATATCTGTATAATATATTTCACACAACTTTTTACGTACCTATAGTAAAAATTATTCATCGAACCTACTTTATAGTAAATTCAATCAATTACCTTTACTTAGATTTGAAAAGATATACCTCATTGAATCTTTATTATTATATTGATGCTGAACAATATTTATTTTGATTTTTCGACGGACACGTCTTTTCAATAATAAAAAAAGGTCTGTACGTGCTTTTATATACACAAAAGCCATACTGTATAGTGTATATATAGTGCACAATGTCTATTGATTGGAACGGTTTAACGAAACCTTATACATGTAAGTCAATACATCGCGATACCGTTCTTTTTTTGGTATATATAGCCCTGCAAAAGGAAACAAATAAACAAACAAACTACCTACTCACAATTTGCAAAAATATTGTAGTTGACAATAAAATGAAATATTCATTCTAGTTAACTCAACTCAACAATCATTTTTGGTATTCATCAGTTATCATCGTCGTAACTAAGTAAGAGAAAAATACAATATAGTGATAACAATATCCTTCATATACACCTTCATCATGGAACTCGTCCACTCATAGAGGGCGGAACTTGGGCAATTTCAACCGACGGATTTTTCAGTTAAAAATTTAGTTAACAATAGTTATAATGAAAAAGGATGAGTGAGTAGATACTGCTCTATTGTATTGTATACTTATGTTAGGGAGGGGGGCGACAAAAAAACAGAAAATTTCGTTATAATAATCAAAAGTTTGTAAATATATTCATATACATTTATTTTATTTAGAATAGCATAAGGTTAATGCGATAAACTTGTTGGCCACTGCTATATGTTAAATTATACCTTGTATAGAAAATTATAATTAGACACTGGGTCAAAATTTCAAGTTTCTACGGTTATTAGTTTTTAAATCACAATTAAATAACAAAAATCTTTTAGGATACATAATGATTTTAAAGATGAGTATAAAAATAAAATACATTCATCACTTCGTTCAAAATATAAAAATATAAAAATTTGGAATTATATAATTAATATTATATTTTTTTAAATTTTTTATTATCTTTAGAACATTTTATTTTTCATAATTCTTATAATTTTAATTTCAGTTTTATCGTAGTTTTGTATTATCTTCTATTTAAATAATTTAAATAAAAGTTTCTTATTGTTATTACAAAATAAGTATTTTTTAAGTAAATATAATTTTTTTATTATTATTTATTTATTTATTTTTTAGGAGGTATGTAATTCGACTTTACGAGTGCTTCTTCACCACAGTGTTTGTTGAGTAACATTAATATGAAATATAAAATTTTTTCGTTATTATACCTATAGCCATATTACTTATATATTTAATATAAAAAGTGGCCATAAATTCATAGCGTGGAACTTATATCTGGCCGAAACAATAACGTCCGATGTTATCACTCTTCTGCGTCGAAGTGGCTTTCTTCATATTATTTATTTAAAAGTTTTCGCACTCCCTCTTCACAATATAATTCTCTGGGCTGCCACGGATGCAATATTCATTATTCAGTGCAAAGATAGCAGTTATATTAAAATATTATAATGTAGAACGTATAGAAACATACTTAAGTTATGATATGCGTTATGACGAGCATTATTATCTTATTGTATTCGGAAACGTATAATATTTTGATCGAACGATCGATGAATAGTATTATATTGTTGTGTACCGTGTGTGGGCCGAGTCGGAAAAATTCAAGGACGGTGCATTATGTATAATTATTTACCATACTTAATGTATGGCGACGATATTGTTATTGTAGGTTTAAATGTAACAAATGTAAAACCGCTACGAAAATATGTTAAAATGAAAACACAATCGCGACGCAGAGGTCATCATGATGCGTACAACAATGAATACACATGCAAAATAAAACAATAATAATAATAATAATAATAATATCTGCTGGAGAACGACGCTAGTGAAAAGAAAAGAAACCGTTTAAACAATCGATTTTCCGCCATCGAGAGCGCCGACGGACAGCATAATAATATTATAATGAACGTGGTTGGTTTGTATTTACTTTAGTTCATCTATAATATTCACATACCATTATACCAAATATTATAATAATAATTGTATCGTTGGCGTCAAATGGTGATATGTATCAACTATCAATAGATAGTTATTATTAAAACCGATTATATACGTATGTGCCAAATGGGTAATGCAAAGTTTTTTTATTTTTTATTTCGTTTTGTTGAGGTATGACATAGTAACCTTAAGTATATAACAATTATTATACGTAGCTTAAACTCAGTTGAGCCGTCTACTGTCGAACGACATTGCAAACATAATATAAGATATCTAACAAATAATATATAAGACTGAACTACCTCAAAAAAAAAAAAAAATGTTAAATCTAAATTATTTATAAAAACCGATTAACTGTTTGCACACATTTAGTTAACTAACTAGTTATAACTAAGGCCTAAAAACTACCAAAAAGTACTCTAAAATTAAAAAAGAATAATTCAAAATACTAAATAGGCTCTATGATGCAATAATGTCCGTAAAAAATTACCAACATTTTTTTTCAGTACTTTTATCACTTCTTTATCTCAACTAAATTAAAAATTATACAAAAACAAAATATAAAAATTAAACACCCACAATAGAGAAACAATACCAATACTCAAAATAATTGCTATCGAAATGATGCGATATAATCTCAACTGATGAAATAGTTGTTATTAGATTGAAATAAGGCATTACGAATAACTTCGAGTTGGATGCCGAATTTCAAAAATAACATGAATTGGGTCCGGGACAGCGGACATATTTTATCGAATATATGAATTGGGTCTAATCTATTAGTGTTACCTAGAAAGCGCTAAGTGGAGGTTGTCTAAAAAGTATTCCAAAAAAATTAGTTTTTGATTACACAAAGGTCTGATGTAAAACTTATTAAACTATTAAAATTATTATCCAATTTACATTTTTTTTTTATACTTATTTATGTATAAAATTAGCTTAATTATAGTTTAATTTTTTAAATTTTTTTTTATTTTTATCGTTAGTACTTTAATTTAAGAAAGAAATTTAAAAGACATATATTTCACAAAAGTTAACCACGTCACTCTTCTACTGTTAAAAAACAATCTTTTCTCTTAAATAAGTTCTTTTTTTGTTGTTTTTTTAACTCGGCCGTATTGTGGAGCTCCGGAGTAAAATATAAATTTCACTCTGAATTCCAAGTAGATTTTCTGTTTTCTATTTTATTAAACGGAAACTTTTAGCCTTGATACGTGCCGGACGCCGGTCTACTAACTACTAGCAAGTTACAATATGTTATCCGGTGACAACTGTCCGGATACACTGTTAAGCTTGAGTTGGGTAATTAAGATAACATCAAGATAAAATATCACCGTAGACTCAACTCGAGTATTATTAAATACCACCGCGGACCCAACTCGTGTTTATTTTAAGCAATCAAATATCTCTGGACCTAACTCAAGTTTTCCTAGACATTACATCCGATAATCGCTGGATATAGATAGACATTATTACATTTATAATTAGAACGATTGATATTTAGTAGATACGGATGAAAAATAACTATACACTATTAATTCAAATGTTACAAAAACAATATTTTTTGGTTTAATATATTTTTGAATTTTCTAATTTACATAATATAAAGCTTGTACAATGTATTAATATATTCACTAAAAATGAATAAAAAGAACTGAAAATACTAAAAAAAATCGATAAATGCAAAACGATAAGTTTCACCTTTAAAATATCTGTTACATTATGCAACGAATTATGTAAGAACTTAGAATATATTGTCCTAGAGAACTCAAAAAATAATGCACTTTGCATTGAAATCTTGACCTTAGTTATATAGGCTATGCATATTGCATATTATGTAATCTTATTTGCAAACATTTATTTATATATATATATTGTTTCCTTTAAATTAATAGACAATTTTACAGCATATAAAATATTTTATAAGCCACTGAATTTCATTTAATTATTTCTACAATATCGAAAAATGTATAAAATATAATATTACAGACTGTTCAACCAACTTAAAATAAAATGTTTTATTTTGCGTTATCACCAGAAAACTGTTTGTACATTATTGATTTCTAATGATGTTTTAATTATATGATTACTTATAAATATTTTTTATATTATATTTTTAATGACGAATAAATGTTAGTTTTGTTAATTTAATTTAAATGATTTAGCTAATAAGAAACTGACAAAAATGTTAAATGTTGTATAATTGCATTATAAATTATATACTACCTACGTCCTACACTCCAGTATTATAATGCCAAAGATATGGTTGTTTCATATTATTTATATTTTATACGCGCAAATAATCGATTAAATATACAATATTTATTTTTATTTCAATGTATTTTTTTCGACACTTACTGCTGCTTCGTTGAGTATGTAATTTCCTAATTTAGTGCAAAAATGTTTTTATTAATGAATTAAAAAAAAATGTATTACATTTTTATATATTTTGACTCAGTGAAAAAAGTGTTGCAACATTCAAAGAAATAAAACTATCAAAAATTGATTAAACAGTCAAAATATTTTGATAATTTTATTATAGGTATATCTATATAAAAAAAAAGATTTAAACATTTGGTGAAAATTGCAAGTATCTTAAGTTGTTTGTTTAAAAATTACATCAAAATATCAAAAACTATTATTTTTTAAAAATGTTTAAAATGGTTTTAAATTGTCTAAACATGTATTTCTTTAATAACATTCATAGTTTTTGAGTGAATAATTGTTAAAAGAACAACCATAAATGTCTACTAGGTTATCTAATAGTGATGTATTTTTAAATTATTTCTGACTTCAGAGATAGGTACTGCGAAAGTACTGGACCGAACCAACAAATATAATAATGTAATAATTAACATCGGTATGACGTAGGTACTCTCTTAAGTTTTACCGTTGATAAAGTGATGATCACATCATTATTCTACTCGTATGGATGGAATCAAACCAAAATTCGACCGTAACAAAGATGGAATGGGTAGTGGGTACACACAAATTTATTTTACCTAACAGGTAATAATGTAATACTGAACTGAAAAATATAAAATAATAAAATAATCATCATGTGGCAATTCGTCGATCGCACAATTTTGATATTCCATACATAATAATATTTTATATGTTCAAACATACTAACAAATATTGTTGTTTATCTACATCGCATTTTATTATATTTCAATTGAATACAAAAGAAAACGATTTATCTTTCAGTGAACTATGATACGTCATTCAACAAAGTCTAACCTAACGCATTCGAAATACAATTCAATCAGAATAAAATAATCGTTTACCCATATTCGCTACATTAATAAAACACATAAAATAAGGTATCTAATATACAAATAGAATGACTCTAGAGTTTAGAGCACTATAATATGATGTGATAATAATATTACAACCAGTAAATTGTATAACATATCTGTATACACAAATAACTTTTATATTATGGAAAAAGGTGGATTTAGACTTTTGGAAAAACCTGATATTTCACCTATGTACAAAAAAAGATTATAAGAATCAGAGTAGTAGGGGAAAAACCCCCGCCAAAAAGAAAAAATTCAAACTTACTTACTGCCTACTGGCTCTTTATGCCTATGTCTGCTTGTTAAGATTAAAGTATATAAAAATAAGCACTTATTATAAATTACCTTTATACACTGAATTTATGGTGATAATGATAAATAATAAAACCTATACGGTTATATAATACACACTTTATTTCAAAATGTTTATAGGCACCACCAATATTATAAAATTTAATTTTTTTTTTTTTTTGGAAAATCCGTTTATTACTTTCTTAAAGTCATAGAGGTACCTATGTTTATTTTATGCATTACTATTAAAGACTGAACAATTACGATTAAAAAAATAAAGACGTATAAATACATTTTAATTTTGAATTGCTTTCGATATAAAATAAATATTATTTACCAGCCAATGTTTATTCATACAATTTATAGTGCTCAGTAGATCAGTGCTGCCAAGCATGAGTATAGCACATAGCACAGAGTCAAGTAGTACTCCTTGGCCTTTACCCGTGATTGTTATAGTTCCGTAAAAAACGTATAGACCCCCCCCTATATTCGCCCTTGTCTGTGTATAATATTGATGAGGTGCGTACTTTTTCGTTACGAGAAGTTAAACAAAACGGTCGTCGATCATCATGACCGAGCGATGATCGCAATCGTTATTATCATTATCATAATAATTAAAATATATAAGCATATACCTATTATAGGTACCTACATCTGTGTATTTAAATAAAAGATATTACAATAATATGAATGGGAGGACCTTGACGGTTCATTGTACTCAAACACTGCTGTGACATTCAGTCAAAACCGGATTTCGTTATGATCAATCGATTTTCAAACGCATAATTCATTAATAAGGTTTCGTTTCTACAACGGTCACATCTAGACGGAGTATCGTAGTACTACGTGTTCGACGTCCGGGTGTGGGATAATTAAAATAGTAATAATAATGATGATCTTCAATGACTTAAGTTTTTTTTCTCGTAAGAACCATTGTGCGCAAAAAATCTAAAATCATAAATCATCCGGTGAAAACGACACGTCGGTCGGTACGAAACGATCCGTACAATTGTATAATTTACAACACCATGCGCACGGTGTATATTTTATGATATTGTAACAGTATATGACATTGTAGGTATAAAATTGGAATGGTTATTTTATGATAAATGTAGTAATACATGATATCCTAAATGTGATCATGTATGTTGTTTTGGTATAATATATAGTTACAACGGACCATATAAATAAATGGTGGGCATTATATTATGATACTATAGTTACAAAGTTAAAACAAAGATAAAAGTATCATTTTTATTCGAACATTTTTAATCAACTAGATGATGTTTATTTGTTTATCTCGTGTACGAAAGCACGATTTCAAACACACATAATATTATGTAGCTAGGTAGCTAGGTATGTCATAATGTGATTTGCAGGTTTATCTTACTATACGTAATACTATGCCGATAGATACAGAGTGCATAATAATTGGTCGATCATATTTATCGACTACTTGAAGTCTGAAGTATCAGTGATGATGAGTTCTAGTGAATATGTACATATATCCTACATATTACACCATTAGTTTTGTACACAAAAATTATAAATAACTATAATGTACAATGATATACTATTTGATTAAGTTGATATATTTTATATACAGCGAGTGATTCACAACTTTTTTTCTCCAATAAACACGTTTTTTTTTTAAATTTGGTTTTTCAAGTACATATACCTAAAGAAAATATTTCCAAATTTTCAAGATTTCTTTGCTACTTGAGGAATGTTTTTTTGGAGATACAAACTTCTGTATACTTCAAATGTTTGCCCTCTCCATTCCCCCTTTTCAGCTTTAAATTTAATAGTTAACTGATAATTTTTTTGAAAATGTTGACGTATCAAATTCCAAATTTAAATGAGTACATTTTGAGATATTTAACTTTATTTTCTAAGGATAATGATGCTCATAATAATGGATTTGAAGATCATAATAATGTTAATAAATAATAATGTATGAAAATTTGTAATTTGTAAAAATGGTCTAGTGTAATAAATACTACATAGTATATTTTTATTCTTAAACATTTTTTTAAGGATATTATAAAAACATTTGAATAACTGAGAAACTTTCAAATTATGAATTAGGAAAATATTTTATTTTAATTAACCACTTTATAATTTACTGTACAAATAGGGATTTTAACTTTTAAGTGTATCTAAAAATACTAAAAACTATAATTCGAATAAATTAATTACCAGAAAAAAGGGGACGAGTGTGTTTTGACTGTTTTAAATCTACATATATTATAACCAAAATCACACACATATTGTTTATCTATAATAGATATATAAATCATTATATTATAAATATATTATACAATTATAAATGTTATCTAAAATAGTTAAATTTAAAAAAAAATGTCTTGATCTATGTGTGCTGATACTAGACGGTAATAACGAATAACTGACTTTAATCGTGGCCACTACTGTCTTCTAGTAAGAATACTAAGAATAAAGGGTATTGAATATTAATATTTAAGGGATGGGGTTGTATTTTAATTTTTTTTTAGATATAGTCTCAACTGGATTAAATAAATTTATAATTTTACTTTTCATTTAGTAATGGTATTATATTATATTATATTGTTTATTTGTTATTTGAACAGTAAGTATAATAATGAAATTATGAATTAGGTAATTAAAATGCTTTAAACTATGATAACGATGTACTTATTCCGAGCTCGCGTGTGGACAATAAAGTATGAACGTACATCATAATATTATTATGACGTGTCATTGTTATAAATGTTATTGTTTTCGTCGTCAATGCGAGTGGACTCGTAGAATAAATTTCATTACCGTCGAACGGTCTGCACAATAATAATAATATGTAACACGGAGGAGTATTATGATAATATTACAATTATACCCATACGCATAATTATTGTTTTGCCGTCGACTCTGTTTTGGTGCGTGTGCGTATCTAGTATTGTATTACTCCTGACAGAACGATGGGAGGGGTGTTAAAGGGGAGATATGTGAAACGATATTGTATGTACAACTCATTGTCTAAGTCAAGTGTATAATAACGTATTAATGTACACAATAATACTTACGTATTATAAAACGATTTGGTCAGATACATAATCGTTTCCTATATTTTATATTTGCCGTGAAATCTGCCGCGCCGTCGTCCCGTTCCGCTTTCGGCTCGATCCCTCTCCTATAGACTCTTACGGGAGCGTCCAATGTCGCCCACTGACTTTGCAGTGATTTTTTTGCGGGTCTCTTGACCCCAATAGTTCTTGGCCTGGAAAAAGAAAACATCGTCGGTCGATCGCGTACCCGCGTAACACGAATCACCGGGTCGTTACGGGAGATGAGAACTCGCCGCCATGGTAGGTTCAAGGCGACGTTGACTCGTCCCGTACTAGTCACTACAGCAAACGTTTCTTTTCGTTTTATAATACAATTTAAGATAAATAAACCTAATCTTGATCGGAATCGCCGCAATTTTCGTGACATTTTTCGAAATTTTTAGTCGGTGACAATTTGTTACATCGTTCTCTTCTCGTTTTCCACTCTATGGACTTTCTTACAATGTCAACATTAATCTTCTCTCTCCACCCAAAGTATTATTATAATTTTATATCGAAACAAAATGTAGACGCGCGTTAGACATTCCTTCTTCTCGTACAAAAGCGTACAGGATTACACTTAAATCAAAGCTTTATCAAACTATATCGAAGTGATCAGTTATATACCTACATGAACACATGGTAAATAAATTACACTAATTACCAGTATTTATTTCTCAAATGCCGTGTAAAACATCCGATAATGATATCGATGCTCAATAGAAATGTAAAACCGATCCAATTCTAAAATTCAAAAAGTGTTGTAATGACTTTAAAAATATAATTCAAAATGAGCAACATTTTTAGATTTTAAATGGTTCATACTTTCCAAAAGGGTTGCTAAAATTGTACGTATTTTGTTTGAGTTGACGAGTAACGAGTAGTATGTTGTTGACGTGGAGAAAATGTCTCTCTTATTGCGGATTAAACGGAAACGTCCAAGTTCCGTTATAATGAAATATCTACTTAACATTAGTTCATCGTTAACGCCTCGGCGGGTCCCTTTATTATGAATATTACGATAATATTGTAATCTGATTCAATGTGGACACTGAATTACGCTTATGTCTAATGTGTCTTGCAGCTGTATCCGGCGTGGAGAAAATAATGTAAAAATTATTATCACCGAACTAATGAGACGTCAAAAAAATCTACGAAATTCCCAACACTTAATACTAATTTATGAAACTACAATCGATCGGATTATGAGTCATGATCGATTTTTATTCCGAACGCACTTCTACGAAACATTTAACTTGTACCCAGGTTGGTATAATACAGTAATACTGTGTGTATGCACTTATGCTATAGCACATGGATGCACGAAAGTCAGTAAAGCGGGCAGTAATATTATATTTTATTTGAAAAAAAAATTATTAGTGCGCCTACTTTATTATAATATTGTATTTTAATAGACGTTATGATAATATAAACTTAATTTCCAGAAATAATAATAATTTATACAATAGATAATAATATTATATTATGGCCTATAACTAGCGGTCGGAAATTGATTCATGATACGACCATGTTATACTAAGATTTATCGCGGACTATTCAAATAATATAACTACTGTTTGTATCTTATCAGTCATTATTTTAAATTTGGGTTGTAGGCTAATGACTATAACAATTATTCTAACATTTACCGATAAGATAATCTTTGCCAAAGGCGCAGACCCGTGTTATACGAGTAATAATAATAAATTGTGATGTATTATTAAAGAAGTTAAAAAAAAAAAAAAGAATGTTGTATTTACTGTAATTTACTGTAAAGTTATAAACAACAATATTTTTTAAATTATTTAATTAATATCCAAAACTAATTATTTATTTTATTTTATGCCTAAAACGTGTATTTTAAAATATCATATGGTTAATACTATTTAATACATGAATCATGATTATAAATATTAGAATAAGTTTAAAATATTTTAATATTTTTCCATTCACTATGCCCACCAAACTTCAAGGAATTTATACAATATACTTTATAATATTGCTTATCAATTTAAAATGGCTGTGGGACATTGATAGGTAGGTCATATTTCAGATAAAACGCTAATACAAATCACCGATTACATGATTAAATAATATTAAGCGTGGTGATTTAATTTAAAAAAAGATGTAAGCCTAAATAAGGTAAGTTATTAAATGAAAATATTTGAAAATTTATTTTACGTTTCAAAAACTAAATAGTGTATATTACGTGCAGTTTAGAATATTACATAATAGTAATAACTAATAAGTAATAACCAGGGTTAGGATTTGTATGCAACAGCATGTTTTTTTTTGCTACGTCCAAATGGAGTTTTAGTGAGTTATGTTCAAGATTTATATTATTGTAATAAAAATGGTACTACTTTTATTTTGCCTGTTTTTGCATATATCGAGATTTATGCATATTTAATATGATCGTATTTATTGTATTTAAACTGATAATAATAATATTAAACTGATCAAAGTACCTATATAACTTTGTTTTTGGTCAAACATAAATTTTATTTTTATAAATAAAATCAATTTTATGGTACAACGTACTATGATACTACTTTCGCTGATAATTTATATATTTAACAATTTTAAAAAATTTCGGTCGTTACATATAACACGCTTATTTTATTAATTTTAATACTAAAATAATAATTAATGCATGCAAAAAATAAATGTATAATTTTTTATTTCAATTGAGATAAATTAATATAATGTTATTACTAATAACTAATAACTATATAGTTACACAAAGATACCATCGGAGAAAATAATTTTTGGCCATTTACGATGTTGATATCGAATTTATAAAAAGCAACAATGGTATAAACTACGCATAACTATGATCCTATGATCGAGTTATCGAAAACATTCATATTATTAGTGATTAATTTAGTACGTCCGTTAATTTGTATAATTAGTAGATAATATTTTTAATATGATAGACTAATTATCATAAATTCAAAGCAGTACAGCTAACATATGCTAATCTATATATATTATAATTAATAACTCCGCTTTATAAAAAACAAAAAAACATAGAAATCCGATCATTAGTACCGTTATAAATGTACTCCTCTGAAAAGGAAAGATCCATATAATCACACAAAATTAATTTTATGAAAAATTGGGACATTTTTTTTTTTAGGTGACATGACATATGAAATTATTTATTTTCATAAATAAATCAATCATTTAAAGTAACAATTTGTTCTTAAGTTAATATAGTATTATTAATACAATTTTCCATTAAAATCAACTAGTAATAATGATAACACCAAAGTTAGTAAAAATCGGTATTTCCAAGACTCAAATATGCGACGAATATATTGATTTTACAAAAGTATTAGTGTTTTTTTGTCGAAAGAAATTTTTTACAGTAAAACAATGTTTAGATTTTGAACTTTGTAGATGGTTTCTGTTAAGACATTTGATCTTTAATTTTTATTTTTTTGCCGGTAATTCGAAAGGCAAAAAAAATTAAAAATAATTAAGGAAATGAAAAAATAATGGAAATTTTTTTTGCTTACACTAATTTTTGACAAAATCAATTTTGTTTATTTTTGGTATCACTTAAAAAATCAACTACCTAAAAATTTTTATAAGTACTGCCATTTTTTACATATATTTTTTAATATTTAATTATGTAAATATTAATATTGAATATATAAGGTTGTTCACAAGTTATTCATATGCTTAATAAAAAATATCAAAAACACATTGTCACAATATTTTTAAAAATGTTTGAAGTTTAAATTTTTACAAAATCACAAAAGTTTACAAACTATTTTCTAGTTAAATATTTATAAAATGTGTACAACTTTTATAGATACAGTTTAAAATTTAATACAAAATTCCATAAAAAAAAAAAATAAAAATAATAATAGTAATAATTATTATTATAATCATGATAATTCACGAAAATCTGAAATGTATATAAGCATATTTTTTTTTTTATAGACAATAATTAAAATATTTATTAGTTTGTATAATTAAAAAGTATTATTCGTGGAAACTTGAAACAGTATTATAACGTATACACATATTGTCATTTTCAAATTCATAGTTTTTGAAAAAAATTAATAATTCTTACCGTCTAACTAATAGCAAAAGCACAGGACTTATCCTCCTCTCCCCCCCCCCCACCCGACCTACTTTATAGTAGAGTGGTAGAGTGGTTACAAAGTTCAGTGTTATTTATTTATATGTATATTTTTTTTTTTTTTTTTGAAATATTGTCACTTACGTTTAATTTGATTTTACACTATTTTTTTTTCAATATTCCATTTCTATTGTGAGCACCGAGTAATGATTTACAAACTACAAATATCTTGCTGTGTACGTATTCATTGTTTTTGCCAGCTTCTTCAAAAATATAATTCTTGATACATTTTTAGTGTGAACGGAAATTTTATGTCACACGCGTATCACAAACTTTCGTCGAGACTGCTCGGTCGTAAAGTAAACATATACGTGAGGGGAAAAGTTTTTGAATGAACGACGACGGCCTAAGTTTCTATATTATTAATATACAATATTCTTTGTTCACTGTTGTGCCGTACTTTTGAAAATAATATCATACACGCGTTGTCCCGTGATTGTGTGCGTTGATCCAAATCCAATTATTATCATTAAACTTTCGTGAAGTTTTTAGCGTTAAACCAGAAAATGTACAAATACGTCATGTGACTTAGAGTAACGGGGAGAAAAATAATTTTTTTCCATTATTATGTACGAATTACGAGTCTTTTTTTCATTTATCGTTTATTTGTGCTCCATCACACGAATCTTTTAGGGATAAATGTGTTTTTAAAGACGTTTATTTTTATACATGTCAAACAAACTTTGCAATAATATACGTAATGATAAATCTCAAAACTTTTGCGGTTTTGAAATAAATTATATGTATACGGAAATGTCATAAACGATTTTTCCGAGAACCACAATGTGACGTTCTAATATTATACTTTCAATCACATCTCAGCTTGATTCCCAAACCACTAAAAGTTTATGAATTTAATGTTATTATATCTAATATTTATAACCCCGTGAAAACATTTTCTACCGCCCCACACAAAGTTAAATTCGATTAAGTAACTCGAATAAGTTTAGTTAAATACCTATAACATGCATTAAAATTCGCATATTCAAACTTCTCTAACGATTTTTATTCCATTTATACAATAAACAATTAAACATTTAAACATTTAAAATAAATAATAGCTTATAATAATCAAACATGGATGTGTTTATGATATATGCTACTACAAATAATCAACACTGTGTTTAATCTCTTTGTTTTCAGTTAATAACCTTATAAGATACGCAATACCTCTTGTGTGTGTTTTACCAAATCACTGCTATTAGTTAAAATTATGAATTATAGAAACCGCGTGTCAGCCTATTATGCAACCTAAAGGTAAGGCATATTCTCTGCGTTTAGAAGTCGGGTTTGTTCGATATTTTAATTTTCAAACAAGTTATTGCCAACTGTAATTCGTTTAAAATTTTTCTGACGTTATCTTAATATTTCCCTATTTATCAAAAAATTATTAGGCGTCTTTTCAAAACCGCATACTATAGCCATTCATATCCGAACATTTAAACAATTCAATGCCGCACAAATTTTTTCTATTGTTAAAAAGGGAAATTTGGAAAGTCGATAATTATTCAAAATCACACACACTTTTGATTGACAGTTAAAAATTAAAAATGTATTGTAGGTAATCAATTAATTTATATCTTAGTAAAATTAATATAACATATTAAAAAAAGATAAAATAAAATATGTATAGAAGAAAATATTTGGAATGGAATAAATGATCAAATAGGTACTATTAAAAAAATACCCTAGTGTTTTTTTTTTAAAAAAACAATCTATTAAATTAATTTCATTTCTTAGGATTTTGTGATTTTCAATAAATATGTGAGTAATGACATACCAATGTGTGTGATATTGAACGATTTAATTTTGAGAAAACTGTGCGGGTGTAATCGATTTATGGGAATATAAACGATGATCTTTTTTTAAAAGTGTTTGTTTTAAGTTTTAACGAATGCCGAGTTAATAATATGATACTATATTATACCAGTAAAAATGTTTTTTTTTAAACAGTGATTTTTTTTATTTTAGAAATAAAATTATTAATAAAACTAGCAAAACAGGTTAGTGTATAAATAAATATAATATTATACATGTAATGTGACTTCTTCAAAATATTATTTCATGAATATTATGAAATATGTTTTTATTTTTTGTATAAGACTTGACGACCATCAATAACAACTATTTGAACTAAAGACTACCAAAATAGAATCCAATTTATAAATAATTTTAAAATAATAATTTTTACAAATATAATGATAAATAAAATAATAATACTATTCAAACCTGAACTATTTTGGTAACTACTGATTATAGTGACTACGGACTTGGGAATTGTTTAAGGGAGCTAATCACACTTAAGACTTCAGACTCACAAAAAATCACGACCTATGAAAAGTATACGATTTTGAACAATGAAAAAGCTCACTAATTTCTAAACAAATAATAATAATATAAAATACAAATATTTAAATCGAACAAATAATCTACGTTTTATATTAAAAATGGAGTTTATTTACATTTTTCTTCGTAAATTGAAAATAAAATTAAAAAGCATAATACTCATCTCATATTAGAAATGTCGAATAACGCATATTTGTTCGGAATATAAATTCAATTTTAAGCTGCTCTTATTCGACTTTAGTTTTATTTGCTCAAAATAATTGTTATTTACTTTGTTATTTATCTTAACTACTTTATATATTTTGTCTCGGAACAATATTTACAAAATATAATAAAATTCGACGAATTCACCTACACGAGTACATCATGTTATTTTCATTATTTGCATAAATCAAGTTCAGATAGTGTTGATATTGTATAGTTGGAACTATATACATACAAGTATAATAATATATGCTACATAATATTTCAATGGCAAATAATAATATCGTTTATACCATTCCATCGGATGTAACTATTTACATCAGTTACACATCGTAATAATTTCTGTCTATTTCGCTGTCTTAACATTTTAACAATACATTTGTAAAATTGTTTTTATAGCAACGTTTTGTGTAGAAAATAAATACTTTGTTTATGGTATATCGTACGAATTGAACTCAAACATTATATTATCCGTGTACATGGTAAACAGATCATTATAATGATTATTATTTATGGGAAGTAAGGAAATAATAATAATATTTCTTGAATAACAACGTATTACGATAATAATATGATCGCGTTATATATAAATATATATGACGGTCCCACAAAAGGATCCCAAATATTATGCAAACATTGAACAAGACAAATGTTTAAATAATGTGTCAATGTATGTAATGTTGTACCGGTAAAAGTACGAATATAGCAATAGGTATATTATAAATGGAATGTGTATACTGTACATAGCATACATCGTATATAATTAATTATATATTGAAACTTTTATTCTGAATTTTCCACAGTCTTATCATTTTTCGATGTAATTTTTTTTTTTCTTTTTACACATATTCCATATAAGTTATATAGTATTGTATACAGTATAAATTACTGTTTTTGATTTATAAATATCATATTACCTATATAAATTAAACTATTTTAATTTTTTTATAAAAAATTTTATACTTTTAAAACATTGATTTATACTAATTAAGTGTATTTTTTTTACTTTTTTATTTTTTTAAACTTAGAACTCAATTTTATTGTATTATTGGAATTGTAAGTGCATTTTAAATTAACAATATACTAATAATAATTACATTAAAAGAGCTTGAAAAAAAAAGTTATTATAAACAACAATTATAAAACTCAAACAAACAAAAATTTACTGTAAATATTCTTAAATTAAAAAAAGTCCAGTTAAACATGTTAAGTTTGGTATTATAAGTATCTAGCTATATAACTTTTCTGTAATTTTGTTCATATATGTTTAAACCAATTTTATGGTATTTAATTCTAAACTGATTCTTTGCTGATTTCTAAAAGTATATAATATGTTTTGATCTTATGTCTACTATAGATCCAACTTGTACAAAAATTAAAACTCTGTTTATAACACACCGAAATAAACCTTGGATTTTTTTTGAAGAATCTGTTCATTAATTTAACACAATATCTTATTGGAATATTAAACAACGCTGCGCGGCTTATTGGTTATCTAGCCTTTACGTCAGGGGTGTCCAACCTTTTGTGAAGACCGGGCCACATCATATAGGTAGAAGTTGTTGTGGGCCACATATTTTTTTTTAATAATAATACATTCAAATTTAATGATTAAATTATATTTTATAATACAACAATATATTTTTTTATAATTTTATAATAGTGAATAATAAGCAGAAATATTTTTACAAGTATTAATATTTAATTATAAGTACACAGAAAAATATATTTATTTATAACAAAAATATACAATTAATTCACGGTTTTTAAATTGAAGTGAGGGCCGCATCAAAATCCACTAAGGGCCGCATGCGGCCCGCGGCCCGCGGGTTGGACACCCCTGCTTTACGTAGTCATTTTATAGATAAAACATTTTTTCTGAATTTATCTGTTAAAATATAAAATACAAATATGTAATTGAAAGCATAAGAACGTTTTTTCAAGTTTTTCAAGTTTAGGCCATAAAATCCGATTTGTCACTGTATAAATATAACAATTAGTGACAATTTCTAGGTACTTATTCGAATATAGTGAGTACGATTTATTTTCGAATATTTAAATACTTAATTTTTGAATGAACTTATCGATTGCGAGTCATCAAATAAATCAAATAAAATGAAATTCTCAGAAAAAACTGTACATTTTACGGTAAATCTTCTGACAGGAAACGTCGTTTCTAGTAATACGGATATTATACGTATAAGTATCGGAGAAAAAGCATGATAAATATATGTATCACATATAATAATATTATAGTATAAACCTATTCAAATATTGTGGTTAGATAGTATTATTGTTTTATTAAAACATATTTATATTATAAAACGTACTGTACCAGGTACAGTTGCGAGTCGTCTGAAGGCGTAGGGAACGGTGTTATATATTTATTCTATTTAATGTGTCAGGACTTGCCAAAATCAATACGGTCGGTTCTTAAATTGTGGGTATGAAAGTCCGCTAAATCCGGAGACCGGAGATAAAATGTTGACCGTCCTGTGTAATACCTATATTATACATAACATATTATTATTAAAGTGTTATGTATTATTATCGTTTTACACCATGGCACTGCTACCATACCGTTATTAAATCTGTATATTTATGTCAATCATACTTTAAAGCTGTACAAATCGTACGACTTGTGCAGTAATATTAACTTTTGAAATCGTGATACCTATATCAGATACGTACATGAAACTTGACAAAAAGTGAGCGAATACGAGTAGTGATTGTAATATTGTATCGTACCGCCAACGCCCAACAACTTTTTGAATTCTTCGTTTTTTATTCTTAGGAATTTTGTTTAATATAAATTCTTCGATTTTATTGTAATATATTTAATTAGAAATACATAAAAAAAACCATAGTTCCTTTCAGCTTCTGAGAGTAATCGTACGATCAAATACGTTACTGACGGTGCGTCAGTTATTTTATTTTATTAGTTTGCTCTCGTAACATTTCTCTTTATTTTATTTTATAATGTTTTTTTACCACAACTATAAGCCATAAGGGGATATGAATGAATGAATAAAAATAAAAATTGCATGACAACTATTACACTAAAAACAAAATATATCTGTTTATTTGATTTTGTATTAATCGAAATACACGTCATACCGTATCATTGTATGTGCATGCGTGTATATGATTTTACTTATTTAAAATAAATTAGACTTATGTAGCAAATAAATTCCATTGAAAAATAGTAATTTATACCCACGAGATTGAGTGTTTGGATATATGTAGTATTATTTGTACACGTCTATCAAAATATTATATCGTATTTCGTAATTTTTCATGAAATTTATAACTATATATAGGTACCTACTTGGAAATTATGTATCATAATCGTGAATAAGTTAATATTATGCCGAAATCTATCTATATTGCATCGTACATTTTTTTTTTCATTAAAATAATATATTATTATAAGTAAACACATACTCGTACTAATGATATCTTTAAATTGTAAATATAATTTTATATTACGTAATTATTGATTTCCTCTCGACGAAAATTGTGTACCAGTATATTATTTTTATAAATGTAAAAATAAAATGCAATTTGTCCTTCAGTACGAGCATTATACTTTACTGATTTTAAATATTCATTGTCATTTTTTTCTATTGGCTACATTACTATATTTTTTAATAGTATTGTTAGTCTTATTTTTAAGATTTTGTTTAAAATACCTATCTGTATTTAGAAGCTCAATAGTTAATACAATATTTTAAGCTAGTCAATTAATCATAGTTATATAATTATTTATAAATTTGACAATCGAATTAATATTATCATGTGTTCATTTCCAAATAAACTGAAAAAAATTATCATAACTTTGATTATAGCATAGTTGAAAATTTTACATAAATATTTTAATACACTTATGAAAAAAGATATAAAATTAGATCATAAACGGCAAATCTAAATTTTTTAGACCATATCCGTTGTAGAAGTAACCGTGTATGCCCGTATTCATATCTTGGAAGAATACAGCGCCTGGCCATAGTAAACTATGAATAATAAAATATCGATTTGATAAAATCCGAGAAGTCCAACACCCTAATAACAAATTAAAAGAAGTCATTAATTTTTGTTGGTAGTAATAAGATAATAATAAATTTACCTTTTGGTATATCTTTATCTATTGATTCTAAAAAATCAATGGATCCATTGTAATCTGGTCGCACATCATTTGTTGGACCTTTAGGTCGACAATACTGTGGATTTATGTGTAAAAAATTTTGTTCATTTCCAATTTCTGAATAATCTAAACCTGAAATCATAAAATAAATATTTTACTTTGTACAATTTAAAATTAATATTTAAATCAATTCAATAATAAATGTAAGTACTTACCCTTAAAGTAAGGAGCTTTGATTATGTTTCCATTTGGCAATTTGTAAAAATATCCCCGTGGCACTATGTGACATTCGTTGTCAATCATTTGAACGGTTATGGCTAGTCTATCTTCTTCTTTAATCGAACTTTTTAAATTAGAAGGATCATCAAAAGATTCCTAGTAAACACCAAATGAATGCATATTATTGAATAACATGATAATTGTATTCTAACACAAAGTGAGCTGTTCTTTACCGTTTCCATAATTTCGTCAGCTTCATTGATTGATATGACATCATTAAAAGTTATATTTTCTATATTTTGTACATCTTCTTCCCCGCTTTCTACATAATCATCATATTTCATCACTACGCTCGGTGCTATTGGATATTCTGTTGTTTCCTGTGACTTTTTATTTGAGTTATCTATTGTCTCCAGGTACCTTGGATTACCGTATAACTTAGTTTTTATTCGTCGTACCAAATCTGTTTCAAGTATTGACCAATCGGTAGGCATTATGTCCCATTCCAAAAGGTTTTGACTGTTAACAATAATACAGTAAATTATAACTGAAATTGTTGATTGGTGTACATAAAGTCATTTAAGTACTAACGACAAACTCAATTATAACGCACTGTTTGTAATTGCGGCCCCAAAAATTTTCTACAGATTGTTTACAGTTGTAAACTTACGTATAAAAAAATATCCTATTCTCAATTGGATCCTTTTGGTGACCATAAGCAATATAATAATCATTAGACAATGTTTCGATACGGCCCCACAAATACACAGAATTGAAATGATTTTCACTTTGTAATCTAATTAACGAATTGTACAAAACTGGTATATTGTCTTCATATATAGAGCAACCGGCTACTTTTAACGCATCGATTAAATAATGAAAAACTTTTACGTCCATGATGTATTTTTCAATAAAATTATAATATAATATTTTATATAAACAATGCTTTATGTTGTCAACGATATTTAATTATATTTATAATGGTTTAAGATTAACCGGTGTGTTACTAGTGCAATTATTAAGCCAAACAATTTAAATTAAATTAATGATTTTAGCCAATGTAACATTTAAATCATCTTGATTATTTCAGAATTCTAAAATAGAGCTTAACATTAAAAAGTAAAAACTGTTGTAAATTTAAATAAAAATCTAAAATAATTTTATATTTAATTAATATTCTCTCTTGTGTTTAACTTGTAACTATAATATTATGTTATTGTGAATTTTAAATCAATCAAGTTGAAAAGTTTGGATTTTTCCAGGAAAATAAAATGAAAATGACTACTTTAATATAAGAGCTAATAAGGGTATTCAATCATATCACTTGATCTTTTTTTATTCTATACATATAGGTAATTTTCTATATCCACAATATAAGCTTCAATACTAAACTATATCATATCCATAGTATATATAGATATAAACGCCGCACAGTACACCGAACACGTAGGCTACGAGTATATTGGATACCTTTACACCATGTGTTTAAATAAACACAATAAGAATGCTGGGCGTTAGCTTAAATAACAGACTTATTGAAGTATACTTTTACTGATAAATGTAAGGTTCAAACTTCATGAAATTTATTTACTTTTTAACTTTTTATTTTTACAGCCGTGATATAATTATATCATTAATGTGTTTCATGTAGGTACGTTTTCTAAAAGCTATAGTTTATCGTCATTTCATATATTTCAATGATTAATTAAAACATAAAAAAAAACTTTAAATTAATAGGTGTATTGCAATGATAGTTGACTTTTAATGTTAGCTGAAAATCATTTTCACTTCTTAGTGCAACAGAATTTAAGCTACAAAAACTTAGTTATTTATTTACATATATATTATATTATATATGAAATAATTATATTTTTAAAATATAGTATTAATATAGTAAAGCAATTTTTTCTTTTGTAAAATCCATGTTTGCATACGTTTCATTGTGATATAAAATGTTTTTTATTTAAGGTTTGCATAGTTTTATTTGGTGAATTTCTTTTTGAATACACGTAACTATTAATAATTATTAAAAGTAGTTACACATTGAAATAATTCATAAATAATATCGAACTATTAATAAAACACTTATATAATATTGGCATAGGTATATTGTACAGTAAATACATAAATATTATAATTTATAAGGTTCAAAAGGTGCATCATTTTTTAATTAACTGTTTGCAAATAATTGTATTTTGTATTGTAAAGAAATATTGAATTAATGTGTCCAAATAAAAAAAAAAAACCTAAAACAATGTATTACGAAAATAATATTTGAATCATTGCAATCGTATTAGTAGTTTTTAACATAAAATTGAAGTGACTATAATTTAATATCATAAATATTACATTAATAATAAAAACTAAATTGTTATTAATTATTACAGTCCTCAAATATTTTAACAGTGAGACGTCTATCACAAAAATTGACTCAAAATAAATATTTTATAATTCATACATGCATCATGTTAAAAATGTGTTTTTAAATAGAGTTTTTCTTCTAAAATGCTGGTTAGGTTAGGTACAGTCGTTTTTCGAAACAACATAGAAACTTTCTAATTGTGTATTGTAATAAAAATGTATTACACTTACTAATATTTCTTTTGATTGAATTTATTTTTACCAAAGTGAACCATTTAAGATTTGTCTATGTTTCCCTAAATCATTATTTGAAGGAAATGAAAAAAATAAATATAATATCAACAGATCATAAAACAGATATTTAATAATTTAATATGATAAAGTAGATATTATTTTTAAGTATGCAAATAAATATGATTATTATTTTAATAAATGGTTGTTGTGAGAAGTTTAAAAGCTAATATTAATGAATGTGAATATTAATATCATTAAAATGTATTAGATTACATTAATAAATGGTTTTAGTTTGTAATTTTTAGCCAGGTCAAAGTTCACGATCAAGTATGTTTTTTGTCTAGTAAATTTATTTTTTACAACTGTTTATTGTTTATAGGTCTTGAAATACTTTATTTAATATATATTTAACATAATCGTTTTTTTTTTTCAAATAAGTTTTATTAAGTACTAGGAAAAATTGTCGAATAATACATTTTAAGAATTATCATTACTATCATTATAGTAAAAATAACAATACAATAAAACATCGACCTAAAATAATATTTTCTCAGTTTAATGTCATTATAATATTTGTAATTTGTATTTCTCTGATCCAATAATAAAAAATAAATATTTTTTCGAAAAATAACTTTTTATTAAAAAAAAGTGAACTTTATGGGCTTTAATATTGAAGTAAACTAAAATTTTTAAAGGAAATCAATTCGAATAAGATTGTAGAAAATGATATATTATATGTGAATTGAAAAAAAACGTGATTGAATTTGGCTTTTACCGCTCTCATTCTTAATATAATACTGCCACAATAAATAAAAATAAAACCATTCGATCATTTGCTGATCGCCGTGATGTCAATTTCTCAGTGACCTAAAATATATAATATAGTATATCACCAGAATTCACGTGCCACAATATGACAACAATGATGGATCAAATTAAGGTTTTCTTTCATTTTCGCAGTGACTGATTCGAGTATGAGTTCGAAAAAGGCGTCGGTAAAGAGCTTTTTTTTGTGAGGATCATGAGATCTTAACGCGGAGTTGTATTTTATAATATTTATTAATTTTTATTTTACAAACCATTTGTTGACTTGTTGTACAAAATCATGTCTATTTGTTTTAAAAATTATTATTAGATTCTGAACGAAGTGATGAATGTATTGATTTTACAATGATGTGTGTTTTTTTTTTTTTTTTTTTTGTGTCTGTGTACAGCATAACTAGTCGAAATAATGCTCCAATTTCAAATTATGGGGGTGGTTTCCGATGTAAAAGTGAATATCCTTTGTAACGAATACGACATACTAATACTGACGACGCGCCGCCCAACAACAAATAATAAAACCAAAAGGCCCCAGAACTAGTATCCGCCGCCGATAGAGCGCGGTAATACACCTTCCATGTTTGCGGCCCAATACCGAACGCATTACCCAGCTAATAAAATAACCTTTCCGCGACACACGAACCCGGAGGACAGAGACTATATAAGGGACCTCCGCAATCACCACAATCGAACAGTGCGCTTTGGCCACCTGGTCAGATTAGTGACTGGCTAGTGTGAAAGTGTTTCTCGGCCACCTTCGGGAAGGCTAGAATCACGGACGCACTCGGCCTACGCTAGTCGGACCATTTCCCATACAACCACCGCCGTCGATAGGACCGTCGCCGTTTTCGGCTACCCGTACCGTCGGGAAGGCTAAAACGTGCCAGTTACCGTCATCCGTAGGACCGCCGCCGTTCTCGGCTACCCGTACCGTCGGGAAGGCTAGAACGTGCCCACACGCTGACGTTACCACCGCCGTCAATAGGACCGCCGCCGTTCTTGGCTACCCGTACCGTCGGGAAGGCTAGAACGTGCCTAACCCTACAATTAAAATAAAATCGCCACCAATCTCGGCTAGTTGTACACGCGAATATTAAACGGGCAGAGCGTATGAAATAAACATCGCCGCCGTTATACATATCGTACACTATCATACACGCCGCCGTAATAGTCACCGTACACTATCAGACACGCCGCCGTAATAGTCACCGTACACTATCATACACGCCGCCGTCACCGTACACTATCATACACGCCGCCGTAATAGTCACCGTACACTATCATACACGCCGCCGTAATCTGCGAGACAAATATAATATAACATTGCCGTCGCCGATAACGTAATTGCCACCACCCGTATTATTACGGAATCCCAGTCTCGATTTTAATTACGGTGCAATATTATTTTGCCGCGGTAAGCCAATAGGGAAACACACACGCGTTAGTCATTTAACAAATAAAACTGTAAGTATTTCAAACGTTATAATTGTGAATGGGAAAATCGCGAAGTCATATTATATTCAACAACGTATAATTACCGTATGATTATACGCAAAATCTATGTGTTATGTATGTTATATATGTAATTTGTAAATATTCAAAGGAAATACTGTTAAATAAAAAAATTCTCATCATAAACTATTAATAATATCATTTATATTTGTACGGGAAAAAGATATCAAAATATCGACCGTTACAATTGGCGCCCAACAAGTTGGACTCGAAATCCACGACGCCGAAAATAAGATTTCGTGCTCTCTAAAAAAAAAAAAAAAAACAATATATATTTATTTTATAAATTTTACATAATTACTACATCGTTTAAATATTATAAAAATGCCGCGAAAAAAGAAGAATGAAGACTTAAATGAGGAGTGGGAAAGAAGATTTATAGAAATCGAAACGCAAATAAAAGAACAAACAAAAAAAATCGAAAAACAAAAGAAGGAAATTCAAAATATCAAAGAAGAGCATAAAGAAGAAATTCAAAACTTAAAATTACAGTGGGAAGAAATACATAATAAAAAAATACAAGAAACAGAAGAAAAATACCAATCAGTAATCGAAGAAATGGAGAACCGATACGTAACCACATTCAGAAATCTGGGAGACAGCTACCAGCAGAATACTCATAATAAAAAAGAGGAAATCTGCAGGGGACCAATAACGGACATTACGAAACCGTTATTTTTTGGCAACCGAAGAGACATGCACCCCAGATTTTTTAAATAGACTCGATGAATATTTTACATTAAAACAAATTACACATGCGGATGAGAAACTAATTATTGCTGGGGACTGCTTGAAAGCTACGGCGAGCAACTGGTTCTCAACAATAAGGTTTCAAGTAACAAACTTGCAAGAGTTCCAAGACACATTTAAGGATGAATATTGGTCACGGGACATACAGATGCAAACATGGAGCCAATGTCTTAGTGTAAAACAAATACCAAATGATACTAACTATCGAGAACATTTTTCCTACTGGGCAACAAAATTAAGACACCTAGAAGTGCCAAGATTAGCTGAACAAGAAATCGTAAGTAATATTGCCAGTCATTACCCGGGATACCTACGGGCAATACTAATTTCGTTACCAGAGTGTACCATACTAAACGCAATGAAGATATTGGGTACTGAAGAACACCGGCGAACTACGGTTCGGGAGAACAGTAATAGTAGTTATGAAAATCGACAACCCCAAAACAGGGAGAATAACAATAACAACCAAAATAGGACTAGAGAAGAAACTCCACGGAGGGAAAGCAACTGGCGACAAACAGGTCGAGTTAACCAACCAAGAGAATACCAAGTCACTAGAAACAACCAGGAGAACAACAGGGACACCAATCAACAATGGAGAGACAGACAGGCAATCAATCAAATCAGTGCCACTGAAGATGAGCAGAGAGACATAAACAATCAGGACCAAGTCAGCCATGCCGTTAATAATATACAAGCAAACCTGGGATCAGTAAGCCCATACTTGAAATGTGTCATTGAAGGAGAACCGATAGAAGCACTGATAGATACCGGGGCTACAATTAGTGTTATCAATAAGGAGTTGGCAGACCAAATAATCAGAACTAATGTTGAAATACCAGTGTTACCAATCAGCAGTGTACAAATCAGCAACGCAGTAGGACGAAAAATTTGTAAAGTTTCAAAACAACTGTTTTGTAGCTGCGATATAGGGGACCGACAAATTTTCATTAATTTTATACAAGTAGAGAATTTGAATGAACGTGCTATCATCGGTGCAGATGTATTAAACCAGTACAACACACACATAAATTTCACAGATAAAACTATCAAGTGGTTAATTAGAGGAGAACAAAGGACCACACCATTTTCAGAAAATCATTCACCAGAAAAAAATCAGATTACAAATATAGAAATTATCGAAGAACCAGCAGTAAACGTAACACTGAACACCAAAGAAGAGGAAGTGTTTAAGCAACTATTACAAGAATATCAGCACATATTTTCAGACAATCCGGGACTAATACGAGACTACGAGTGTCAAATCAAAGTGAGTCCGGGGGAGCCAGTGTACCAGCGGCCGTATCCTATACCGATATCCCGATTGAGTAAGATAGACAAAGAGATACAAAGAATGCTAGATCTTGGTATTATAGAGAAATCCGACTCGCCATGGTCGTCACCCATCATTGGAATAGAAAAAAAAAATGGTGAGATCAGACTTTGTCTTGACGCGAGAAAGATAAATAAAAGAATAATACCAGACAGGGAATGTCCCATGAATATGGAAGAAATCTTGTTGAAGTTTCAAGGAGCCAAATACCTTAGCACAATCGATTTGACCTCGGGATATTGGCAGTGTCAACTTAAGAAGGAAAGTCGGGCCATAACAGCTTTTTTGCATAGGGGACGAAATTACCAATTTAAAGTACTTCCATTTGGACTAGTAAATTCCGTGGCAGAATTCCAAAAGATCTTGGATCAGGTCTTAGGACCAGAAATTTTGGAGTTCACGGCAACATATGTGGATGATATACATATTACTTCTACAACCTTTGAAGAACATATGCACCATTTGAGGACTATATTTAACCAATTCAAAAAACACAATGTAACGGTAAATATACACAAATCCCAGTTTTTACAAAAAAAAATTATTTTCCTTGGACACGTCATATCAGAGGAAGGCATCAGTATGGATCCTGAAAAAATAAAAACAATACAAGAATTTCCGGCACCAAGAAACCAGAAGCAAATACGCGCCTTTTTGGTTTTATTAACTTCTATCGGAAGTATATTCGTGACCTATCGTCATATACTGAAAAACTTAGCCAACTGACCAAGAAGAATCAGGTCTGGACGTGGAGTCAGGAACATCAGGTTGTATTTGACAAAATTAAGCAATGCTTCTTAGAGGATATCATCATTAAATATCCAAATTTTACTGAACCATTTTATATGGCTACCGATGCGTCTAGTACGCACATAGGAGCTGAGCTATACCAAATAGATAAAGATGGACAACACAGGACTATAGGATTCACCAGTAGAACTCTACAAGAGGTAGAGCGGAGATACTACACAACGGAAAGGGAACTTTTAGCCATAGTATTCGGATGTAAGAAATATAGAAATTACATATTAGGACATACCACGTACTTATTAACTGACCATCAAGCCTTAACATTCCTTAATACATGCCGATTGTTGAATACTCGACTCATGAGATGGGCGATACAAATACAAGAATTCAACCTCAATATACAATTTGTAGCAGGAAAAAATAATGTCGGGGCTGACACATTAACAAGATATGTGCAAGCAGTAGAAAATAAAGTACCGACTCACCAGCAAATATTTATCAACCAATTAATAGTGGACCAGTACAGCAAAGAGTTTATTCAGAAGCTGCAACAATTACCGAAATTACAACAAGAAGACAAGAAGATACAGCGCATCATATATCGTCTACACGAAAACCCACAAATACCGTATACCATACACCAACAATTACTATTCTACATCGATAAGCAAGGGAAAAGTCGATTGATGATACCAGACCAACTCGCAGTAGCGCTGATCAAGGAAACACATGAACGATATGGGCATAGCGGTGCAACCAAAATATATCAAATACTTAAATCGGATTGTCAACTCAGCCATATGTACAAGACAATTAAACGAATAACGCAATCATGCGACATATGCCAGAAAAGCAAAATATTCAATCAATTGGCTAGGGGACCAATGAAAACAAATATTCCCACAGAACCACGAGAAATGGTATCACTTGACCTAATTGGGCCGTTACCCACAGGACAGTTGGGAGCAAAATACATATTGGTTATGATGGATGTATTTTCGAAATATATTCAGGTATACCCACTGAGAAAGGCGAAGGCAGAGACTATACTAAATAAGATTGAGAAGCAATACATACCTCAATGTGGAATATTTCAAAAAATTCTGACCGATAATGGAACACAGTTCCATAGCCGGGCATGGGCAAAAGGTATGGCCAAACTTGGAGTCAAAATCATTAGAACCACGACCTACAACCCCGAAGGTAACCCGGTAGAGAGGGCCAATAGGGAGATCGGGAGAATATTGAGAACGTACTGCCACAAAAAACACACCAACTGGGTGAACTACTTGAAGAAAATTGAATTCTGGATCAATAACACTACGCACACTACCACCGGATACACACCTAGAGAACTGATGGGCATACCTAAACAAACACTAACACTGGGGGCGCTAATAAATTTTCCCACGAATATTCCGGAGGTCGAAACGAAGATCATGATAAAAACAGCCAGGGCTCGGATGAAGAAAGTGTCACAACAAAGAAACCAGAACATGGATCAAGGGAAAAAATTCATAAAATATCAAGTGAACCAACAGGTGCTGGTACGTGAACACAGACTATCTTCAGCTGAGGATAAAGAAATTAGGAAACTATTCCTATTATATCGAGGACCATACTATATCAAGGAGGTGAGAGAGAATAACACCATAGTGGTTCAGGAAGGACAGAACATGGTGACATACAACGTCAGAAATGTCCGGCCATACAAGCAATAATTAAAGTTGTCATTATAAAAAAAAAAAAAAAAAAAAAAAAAAAAAAAAAAAAAAAAAAAAAAATTTTTATGTGTTAAATGTTGTGATTGTACATGTTTGGTGATGGAGACCATTATAAAAGTATATAGATATAAATAATAAATGTTTATAGTTAGGATAACGCTAAAATGACCGAATATCGGCGAATCATCTCCGATCTGTTTGGGGAAGATGGTTTTAGTGAAGATGAACAGACCATCAGGGAACAACAAGCGCTGAAGAAGAGATGAAAGACGCATTTGGGAGTGACAGTGAGTCCGAAGAGAGGACAGAGCAATGGGACGACACCAGTGTAAGTGGGAACGAAGACAACCACGAAACTGATGCCCTTGAACTGGCACACAGCGACATCGACGATGAACCGGTTCAATTACAAGTTGGAAAGATCGAACCAATCTCGCAGGATGACCGAAGACTCGCAAAAGAATTTGCGCAATTTCAACGGCAAATGGCTGCCCGCATCAACAAGCAACGATATAATGGGGAAGTTAACCAATATGGATTGGAGGTGTTTCAGCAAGCCGAAGAGATGTTGCGAAAAAGAAACCTTATCGAAGCTACAATTGCCTCAATACGAGTGGAACCGACGGCGACCAGTAACCCATCAGCAATGACCAAGGACAATGATCAGGCAGAAATCATCCCAAAACCGACCCGGGCGGAACGACGAGCCGCAGCCAAACGCGCCTGGTATAAACGAAAGAGATAGTCTTTTATAAGTTAATAGTTGTATCATAGAGATAATAGTTTGTAAGTCAATAGTTGTAATAGCTGTACCATGTATATAATGTAAATAGTTTTTTTTTTTTCTTTTCTTTTCTCTCTTCAAGAGAAAAAAAATACATAAAAAAAAAAAAGGGGACAATGTAACGAATACGACATACTAATACTGACGACGCGCCGCCCAACAACAAATAATAAAACCAAAAGGCCCCAGAACTAGTATCCGCCGCCGATAGAGCGCGGTAATACACCTTCCATGTTTGCGGCCCAATACCGAACGCATGCCCAGCTAATAAAATAACCTTTCCGCGACACACGAACCCGGAGGACAGAGACTATATAAGGGACCTCCGCAATCACCACAATCGAACAGTGCGCTTTGGCCACCTGGTCAGATTAGTGACTGGCTAGTGTGAAAGTGTTTCTCGGCCACCTTCGGGAAGGCTAGAATCACGGACGCACTCGGCCTACGCTAGTCGGACCATTTCCCATACAACCACCGCCGTCGATAGGACCGTCGCCGTTTTCGGCTACCCGTACCGTCGGGAAGGCTAAAACGTGCCAGTTACCGTCATCCGTAGGACCGCCGCCGTTCTCGGCTACCCGTACCGTCGGGAAGGCTAGAACGTGCCCACACGCTGACGTTACCACCGCCGTCAATAGGACCGCCGCCGTTCTTGGCTACCCGTACCGTCGGGAAGGCTAGAACGTGCCTAACCCTACAATTAAAATAAAATCGCCACCAATCTCGGCTAGTTGTACACGCGAATATTAAACGGGCAGAGCGTATGAAATAAACATCGCCGCCGTTATACATATCGTACACTATCATACACGCCGCCGTAATAGTCACCGTACACTATCAGACACGCCGCCGTAATAGTCACCGTACACTATCATACACGCCGCCGTCACCGTACACTATCATACACGCCGCCGTAATAGTCACCGTACACTATCATACACGCCGCCGTAATCTGCGAGACAAATATAATATAACATTGCCGTCGCCGATAACGTAATTGCCACCACCCGTATTATTACGGAATCCCAATCTCGCTTTTAATTACGGTGCAATATTATTTTGCCGCGGTAAGCCAATAGGGAAACACACACGCGTTAGTCATTTAACAAATAAAACTGTAAGTATTTCAAACGTTATAATTGTGAATGGGAAAATCGCGAAGTCATATTATATTCAACAACATATAATTACCGTATGATTATACGCAAAATCTATGTGTTATGTATGTTATATATGTAATTTGTAAATATTCAAAGGAAATACTGTTAAATAAAAAAATTCTCATCATAAACTATTAATAATATCATTTATATTTGTACGGGAAAAAGATATCAAAATATCGACCGTTACACCTTGGTGCATTATAGAGGTAAAAAGTTAACATTTTCCAACAGTTTTCAAAAAAATCGAGAAAAACAAAAAAAAAATGACGGAAAAACGGCAATTTTTACGCAAAACCAGTTTTCGACCAAATCGATTTTTTTTTATGGTTGTAATTCGAAAACTAATCACTGAAAATAATTGAAATTTTCACCAAATGTTAATGTCAGTGGTATCCGTATATAGTTAAATTTTCAAAAAATTTTGACTTTTTTTGAGTTATTTATAGACCATTGAAATTTTCAATTTTTTGAGAAATTTTTTTAAAGTGTCGATAAAAAATTTTTGGATGACCAAAAAGTTTTGAAAATTTAATACAAGGTTCCTTATGAGTTGTTTTAATGTAGCTAAAAAAATTAAAAATCGTTAGTCACAATTTTTTTTTATAAGCGTTTTTAGTTCAAAGTTTTACGAAATCTGTCGAAAACGCGAAAATTTGCAAGTAATTTTGAAGTTGAAAAATCATAAAATTTTTTTCTTTTATAACTAAGTTTTGAAAATTTTTTACAAGATTCTCCATACATTTTTCTTCAAATATAGTGTTATTATAGTTTTAACGTATCACAAAAAAATACAATTTTTCTATAATATTTTATCGCAGTGATCTAAAGTTTTTATTTCATATTTTATATGTATATATAAAAATTTTAAGAATAATATTCTTGACCTGAAAATAATATGAATTCAAAATAATAAGACGATGAAATTTTTTTATTTTTTAAATCAATGAAAACGGACAGTAGATAAATACAATGTTAAAAAATGGCTAAAGCGATAATACACAGATATTTCAATTATTCATATTATGCTACTAGCAAACAGTGTTTGATTAGAAATAAAATACTATTAAGAAATAAAAAATGCAATAACATCGGTATTCTACTTTCGGGCTAGGAAAATTATAAGAGGATCACTGTAGAAATTAAATAAAATGAAATATTTAATATTTTGTTTTAAATAGTTATTTAATTAATTCACGAAATTCAAGCATACGATTCACGAGATACTATCGTTGAGTTTTTTGAAAATAATTATATATTAGGTATTTTTGTAATGCCAACCATCACTACAAACTTTTTGAAACTTCAAATTTAAACATAGTATGTATTATTCATTATACTGTAGGTAGGTAATTGTATTAATCTTACAAGTTTAGTAAATGCATTAATTCTCGTGTCACTTAAGAATTTCAATTATTCATCAAAATGAACTTGGGCTTAAACAAGATTAATATTAGTTTCTACAGAGCAAATACTTTTTTTTTAATTAAATATTTTATTATATAACTCGCTTCATTTATTATAATAACACATGTATATTGAGAGTAATGTTATGCCATTTGACATCTAAGAACCCATTGGAAAACGTGGCTCTATGTAGTGTATGTTATTAATAAATAATTTATATACTTATCTTTTTACCATAATTTATTTTCTGACCATGCCACCACTTCTTTTGTATTTATACATACGAAATTTTATTCGCTTATAATTTAATAGGTTTAAATTATCTACTTCAGTTGTATACTCTAAGTAGTTTCGTACTTCATAAATTAACTATTATGTAAGTTATAATTTATTAGGGATTTACATAATAAATTGAATAGATACCTACTTACCGATTGTACTTAGCACGGTATCTCTTATAAACAGAACGGTAGGAATTTAAAACCATTCTACCGTGCATTATTGCTACTTTAATATAAATTTTAGAGTAGGTACTGCGATTGCAGCATATTACGAGATCTTATATTTTGTAGTAATTATGTCAAATTTTCAACATTTTTTTTTTATCTATTATAATAATTTTAATTTACTGTGAAACTACTAATTGTTATATGGACTATATTATATCTCGAGAGCACCAAAATTTGGCACTATACAGTGTGAATTAAAGAATTTTTATGAGCTCGCCAATTTCAGGGATTTACTATATACCAACAATCGTCTATTAAGCATCTACGTATAATACATATTATGTTTGACACGATGACGTAAAAACGAGCATTGCATAATATCGTTTATGGTTTCGTAACTTTTCAGTCTCCATATCTGCAGATATTTAAAATGTACAATGAATATATTTCGACAAAGTATCCAGTATACATAAAATTATGGTATATAATAGTGATATTTTTAAAGTGAATAACGTACATATATTGTATCTACCTATCTATCAATCTATATATTATAAGTACCTTACCAATAAAAAGCTGTCCTCGTTTTCTCAGAATAACCTATTGGAAAGAACTAGAATTTTTCGATAATAATAGTCTAGTGAGTGTACACATGCAGCGAGACGGATATTAATAATAATAATAAAACAATGATGATGATAAAATTGAGTGGAATTAATATAAAAATGTAAACGAGGTTCTGTTACCTATCTAAAAGATCAAATATTGTTAGATGCTTATAAATATTCAATATTGTTGTATAAAATATAAAAATATAATGGTTTATGCTTTTCCTTTCTGTCACAATATGACGTTGTATTTCGCTCAATTGAAAAGTTACTACCTATTAAAATCGAAAAAACCGTACTGAACTTAAATTGCTTTTTATAATATTTTAGAAAGTTTTTTTTTTAAATTTTAAATCCCTCACAAAAATACATAGTAGGTACCCATCTAAATAATAAATATAAAACATTATGTATATATTATAATATGTGTACTAAAGTAATGTATTATACGATATAGCAGGTATGACTCGAAATCCGTACCTTTCATCATGTCGATTGATGTCTACTTAAAATTCAGTTATCGTTTGCTCACGTTCGTGTATGAAAAAACAATATTGTTCTTTTCCCTGTTACGAGAATTGAATATTAATAAGACCTGCAGTGCAGAACAGGCGATTGCGATTTGTATTTATTATAATATTATATGTCTCATACAGGTATTAAACTACAAAATTATATTATATTTCGTATCATTTTTTGTTTATTTTGTTTGTTTAACGTTATCGGAGAAAAGTATAGGTGCCTTCATCAATTCAATATTATTAATAATAAATAAGTTACTGGGTACGAAACAAATACGAGTATGACTTATATTATTATAATATTACATAGAGTCATCATATTTTATCATTGAATACCAAACAGTCATTTTTTCCGTAAGTGTCTCTGAAAACATATTTTTAAAACAAAATTCTTATAGTAATATTACAGTGATACTTATATACCAAAACTATCAAAGTATCAACCAAACTTTATAATTAAAAATATAGAAACTTAAACAATGTAATATGTTTAAATAAACTTAAAAATTGTTGAAAATATTTTTTTTCTCCAAAAATATTGTGTTGTAATAAAATTCTTAAAGTTTCACGAAAAAAAACGTTATAACAAACATATGGCCACATTTACTTAGAAAATTTCAGTTTGGTGATAAACCGATTACCTATTTATTGTATAAAATAAATTAAAATGACTAGGTACGTATATGTCTGTATATGTAGTAAAACCGATTTGGGCAGCAACTGTATTTGTACACGTTGCATTTTCGTGATCGAGACATTTAGAATTATACCTATATTTTATATTTTATGTATATTGTAATGAAGTGTGTTTTGGAAAAAGTAAACGAACCGTTTGGTTAAACATTTCTTTGTGATGTACTCGCGTTTTCATAAATATGTATGTAGACATATTACATGTACCTACGTCGATTTTATAACTCATGTGCCTTGAAGAATTTGTATGGCAACCTTTTCATAAGTTTCTACTATAAGCGTTACATAAATTTAATGCTTGGTCGTTGGTGTACGTCGTCAATTACAGTTCTCGGCTACAGGATTTAAAATGTATGCATTTTATTGTTTCATTTTCACCAAAAATGTCACTGGAGCACAAAATATCTCTCCACATTCTGCAGACACTCGTATATATTGTGTTGTGTAATTGGTTAATATTTAGGTTTATAAGATTCGAAAAAGGATACGCTTCTTTACGATGAATATGTTATTATTGCTATATAATATATATTTTTATTTTGTCATAGGTCCTGATAATCATGTGCTTAACTCAAATAGCAAAAAACGCATTATATAAAAACAAAATCTGGCACATGGTTCCAAACGCCAAAGTAATATAAATCTAAATAATATTATATTATTATATATACTCATAATTAAAAAAAATATTATCAGATATAACACGAATTGATACCTGGACAATATAGCACATAATTACATTATTATGTTTATTATCACTGTATAATGTATATGGAAAACAGTTATAATGAGTAGAATTGGTCTGTCAGCCACTGAGTTTACGGTTTTATGATATTAAAAGAAAAATGAAAATTTTTACGCAAAATCAATCTTCAACAAAATCGATTCTGTTTTTCTTTTGTTTTTGGTACAACTTAAAATGAGTAAACATAAGTAGTAAAAGGTACCACGTTTATAATGGTTGCGTACTCAATCAGTTAATACTAAACGTTGTTTACCTAAATAATTGTAACATAGAAAATATTATATTATGCCAAAACCGTATATTTTATTCATAATAAAAAAAATTCGAAAATCATAATTTTTACTAGGAAAAGAGTTTCAAACTTCAAACACTTAAATATGATTTTATATGATTTAACCTTTCGAATTTCAAAACTAGTTGATATGTAATAATTAATAGTTATGTAAGTTATGTTCACATAAATTGTATATATTTTGATATTCAAAAAAAATTTCAAAAATGTCTAAAGAGACTTGTTGCAGGCCCTTTCAAAATATTTTTCATTTTACGAAGTAAGGATTGTAGTGTAAATTTAAAATCTAACTACAAACTACTTGCATATTCCTGACCATATGGCGTAGCAAATTAAACATATTTTTCATAAAAAAAAATTCATAAATCTTAATTTTTACTTTAGGATTTGGCTAGACGCTGGAAATATGTATTTCTATTATTTAGAATAGTTAGCAATTCAGTCTTATCGAGATTATACCTAACTGCTAGACCACAAGTAGATGGCCCAAATAAGATCGACCGCAAACAGTATTAGCATTGAATAATTTATCAAAGTGGGTACTTCATACTTACATATAGTTCTGTTAATATGTACATTAAACTATAAAGCAAAGGTTTAACTAGTAAATATTAAATCAAGTTATTACTATACCTACATAATATATTTATTACTTAAATGTTTTCTAACTATACTATAACTATATTAATATAATCCCCAACGTTTTTGATTATTGAAGCGGTGGAAACGAGTTTAGAAAACTTTTAGCTATAACAATCGGAGCTGTATTATATGATAAAATTTAAAGCGTGCACCTAAATTATTGGTCATATTATTATACTCCGGACCCGATAACTCAGCACGGTGTACGTAACGCCCATAACGGTACAGATTTGTCTAAACTGTTATCGCCGCGTGTGCAGCTGCAGTATGATACACGGACAGACCACGGGTCGTCTTAATAAAGTGACCTTTACCTCTGCCATATCCACCATAAATATAATAAGTACAATGAGTACAAATATAAATATTATAATCATCGTAAAATAATACACGCTGTTCGACGGTGGACGCCTAATCGACGTGATATAATAATATACACAACAATGATCAGTGTACACTGTACAGTTCAAATAAAGTATTGCGGTTGCGTCTTATCAGTTTTCAGTCGGCTGCCGATTTCCGACAAGATCGAACGTCGTTCCTGCAGTGGCGGCGATTATTACTATAACAAATCACGTAGCTCGCTGAGTCGAGTTTAAATCGCATATCGTCAGATCAGATCATCGCGTATTTATATTATTACTATTAAATAACACTGTACACGGCTTGTTCGCTGAAACGAGACACGTCCTTAGCATATAATATAGTCTGATCCACGATGCGTTCCGTAGCAGCGATGTTAGCATCACCACTGTTGGCCGCGTGCCTCATCTGTTTGTTCGTTTCCAGTCTTACATCCACAGAAATGACGTCCAAAGGTGGCAGTGACGACGGGGCCCTATACCTGACGCCCCTGATACAGGCGGGCCGGATCGACGAGGCACGAGCCGCGTCTAAGGTGAAACCCCTGAAGGCGGCCATCGAGAGCTACTCCGGTTACCTGACCGTGGATGAAGTGCACGGTTCTAACATGTTCTTCTGGTTCTTCCCTGCCATGAACAGCGCCCAAGATGCGCCCGTCATGTTGTGGCTGCAAGGCGGGCCTGGTGCGTCCAGCTTGTACGCTGTGTTCGACGAACACGGCCCGTTCTCGGTGGCCAAGACCCATGGGCTCAAGCTGCGCAACCACACGTGGGTGGCTACCCACTCGATTTTGTACTTGGACAACCCGGTGGGGACGGGGTATAGCTTTACCGGCGACGAAGCAGGTTATAGCACCAACCAGACGTCCGTCGGCCTCAACGCGTACCACGCCCTGTTGCAGTTCTTCACGCTATTCCACGAGTACCAGCACAACGATTTCTACGTGACCGGTGAGTCGTACGCGGGTAAGTACGTGCCAGCCGTGTCGTACGCCATCCATCTGAATAATCCCGCAGCAAAAGTCAAAATCAATCTCAAAGGACTGGCTATCGGTAACGGTCTGGTCGACCCCATTAACCAGTTGATGTACAGTGAATACCTTTACCAGCACGGGTTCGTCGACGGTAATATTATAATACAGCACATTATAACAAATGTTAAATTGTTTTATAATTAATATTCTATGTTTTCACAGAGTACGGCAGAAAAGAGTTGGATGTACTGGAAAACTTAGCTCGCACCCAAATCCTTAACGATGACTACTTGGGCGCTTTCAAGACGTTCGAAAAGCTGTTGTTGAAAAGCGAAATCTATCCGTACCCATCGCTGTTCCAGAACTTAACCGGCATGCAATACTACTTCAATATGCTGTGGGACCGGGACCCGGCGCCATACGGTGACTTGGAGAAGTACGTGCAAGAACCGTTCCTGCGGGAAGCGCTGCACGTGGGCCAGAAGCCGTTTAACAACGCTTCAGTGGTCGAACTTCACCTGGCCGAGGACATGATGCGGTCGGTGGCCCGGTGGCTCGCCGCCCTACTGGATGCTGGTCAGTACCGCGTCCTGTTGTACTCCGGCCAGCTGGACATCGTTATACCATATCGCAGCACGATGAACATGGTCAAGTTGCTGAAGTGGTCGGGCTCGGAGCGGTTCCAGAATGCGACGCGGACCATTTGGCGGGTGGGCTACAAAAATTCAACAGTCGTGGCTGGTTACGCGACCACGGCCGATCCGCTGACCGTGTTATTGGTCAGGGACGCCGGTCACATGGTGCCGGCGGACCAGCCAATTTGGGGCTTGGACATGATCAACCGATTTACGACCGGCAAACCGTTTTGACTGGACCGCAAGTTTGACGAAGCTTCATGCGACAATATCGCGACATAATTTTATGAAATAATAATATTATTATTATATGTTTAATTTAATCGAACAGGTAAATTTATTCATAACTTAATAATTTAAAATAGGCATCAGATAAATAAACAATTTTACGATTTGTAGCCGACGACGATTGATTAATTATTATTGCAATATAATAATAATATGGTAAACGTATTCGATCTATATACCTAATGATAATAACAATAATAAATGAATAACAATATTAATTCATACAAATATGGTTATGCTTGTATTGTTTAATCGAAGATCATAGTTAAATTCATTGTACCATTTATTGATGTTACTGTTGTACTGCAAATATGTATACACCGTGACCACCTCAATAGTATATAATATTCACAATTTCAATCTCTGTCAAATGTCAAAAGTTCATCACTGCAGTAATATATTGTGTATAATGTGTTGACTTACCAATTATTGACCGAATTGCCTTTGATCTCTGTTCGTACAGTGCTCGTGTTAAACGTATTATAAAATATGTATATAAATATATCTAGTCGGTATAATTAAATTACGAGATACGACCACTACATCTCTCTTTAATTACTTTTAATGACCTTTTGTGCTTTACTCGTCACCATGCTACTTTTAATAGTACTACTTTTACTCTATCTATATCAAATCGACTAACTATGGTTCAACCACTTATTTATCTATATTATATGATGATATTTTTCATTTTTACACGATCATTATGCATACGTATTGTATTTTTTTAAATAAAATAATATACCAGGTGTTCAGTAATATCAGAAACTCTTAGTTCATATTTGCTATATGCATATTTTAATACACACATGGACTAATAACAGATAACACTGCTCTATATATTAAATTTAGAATGTAAAATATTTAATAACCTCATTAATACTATTTCAACTTTCCAATTATTTGTCGTATGCGCATTGTCAAAAACCGACCCCTCTTTCTGTCTCTAAAATTTGAACCTAGTTTCTTTAAAGCTTTTTATTATTGTTACTTTAGAGCATTTTATCATTGCTATATTCATATCTTAAGGGTTCGTCCTGTACTATAAAATAAAATATTATATTATCGTTTATCAGTCACTATTAATCGAATAATAATTTCCAAACTTTTGAACCGTAATTCCGTAAATATATTATATACGAGGATTCCACACTCGAAGATTGTTTTATGTCGTTTCTGTCTTACAAACTTACAACTTGACAAATTTGTGTTCAGCTGTTCCGATTGTGTGTATATAGTTATGGCTTATAAGCATTAATCATTGAGTGAATTGTTCTATTACAAAATTCTAAAGTAAATACGTTATTTCCGTTATTAATGATTTCTTTTAGATTCTTTACGATATCTATTTTAATATTTAGTGAGTTATGAAAATTTTTAAAAAGTAATATTTTACAAAATCATAAATTCATATCGATAACTTAAAATTTAAAATATCGTAAAAAAATAGAAAATATTCTTATGGTTTAAGTATAATAATAAATCAATTCACTCTATCAATTATAGGTCTTTTTACTACACAAAAATAAAACTTTATTTATTACTTAACTTTTATTTATTTATTATTTGGTATATTTAATCTACGATTGTAACACGGAATCTATACAATATGGCATATGCTAGTAAGTCTTAATACGATCTTTTGAAACTACAGTGAGGAAGTGGTATTAGTTTGGATTTCTTTAATGAACTAAGAAGTATGTAAGATGTTTATATTAAGGTATTTTACTAAATGTGCATTTTTGAAACATATTAAATAAACATTTAAGAGGCGAGTAGTTCGTTACATTAGAATTTTCGAATGTTATAGTGGTGCTAATGTAAGATGTAATGCCACTAATATACCTATATATTTAATATATTTTACTAAAATAGCAAAATATATTGTTAATTTCTAAATTCCGGTATCTATTGTAACCATACATATTAACACTTTGATCGTGAACCATATATACATGAAAATTTTTTTTATCAAAATCTATTTTGTTATTGATTATTGAACTAATAACACTTTCAACTCTTCGTAATAGCTATCTAATTCTTTTATTCTTAGACCTTTTAAACTTTATATGGTACAATTATAATATAGTGTTTTACTCCAATATTTAAATACTTATTGAAAATAAATTGTCATTGTAATTATAGAACAATATAACTAACAAATACATTTACACAATATTTATATTTTGTAAACTATTTTCAGTATTTACTTCCAGATGTCTAAATGTATTAGTTGAGCTTTTAACATTAATAACTATGAAACATTGTCTTTTAATTTTATCCAAATTATCAATGATGTGCTGATTATTAAGTATTTTGCATCTGTTTTACCTATATACATATTCTAAGCATCCATCCATTAAAATCATTATAACTATTCTTGCGCTGCTCAAAAATTATTAACTATACTTAAATTATTCGCTTTATTATAACTAAATAACAAACAAATAATAATATAGAGGCGTAGTATATTTGTGTTGTTTCAAAATTACTTCAAATATATTAAAAACAATTTAAAATAATTATACTTAATCGAGTACAATGCACATATTGTAGTAATGATTTCATATTTGTATTTTGAGTAATTATTACTAGACGTCATTTGTATATAATAATTTAGTACTAACTAATATATTTTATATATTACTATATTTTAACGTAATGATGTATTTTGTTATACAGATTGCAAATATTCGTTTTAAAATAATAAAAACATAAAAACTATAATTTAACCCCTCCCCTCTATCATAAAATAATAGCCGTTATATAATAACTACGGTTGTAAATAGGCATATCCTATCTAGAGATCAAAATGCATAAATTATTGATAAATGATTATATAAAACAGTTATAATGTTTTGATTATGATTTCAAATTATTTTACCTTTGGAAAAATCATTTATACAGATTTGAAGCGATATGGCTATAGGTTTCGGATTTATATGTAAATACATATTTTTACTATGACTAGATAATTTAATTTAGACAAGAGATAAATTCGTTTCAAATGATTTGTAATAAAATGAGCTATGCTGATATTACGTCATATTTTTAGATATTTCGTCATAAAAAACATATTTTTATTTCCCACTAATTCCATTTTTCTTACATATTAACACAAATTTGATATATGTATATTGTATATATAATATATATATTATATAGATCGGTGTATGTATATACCAAGTACCTATTATATTTTATATTTTTCTAACTGTATAATTTTAAGCCTAAACAAAGTGAGGTACATGATTGAGTGCAATCAAATACTATTGTGATAACATTGATAAAATAAAAAAAAGTCGTGTCGTTTAATCCGCAGTTAGTTACCTACTATAGTAGTTTTTACTCAAAAAGGGATTAAACTATTCAGTAAAGATGATAAAAAAAATAATTTAATTTATACATCTGTCAATTTTTGATTTTTTGAAAGTACTATGAAACAACTAGAAACACGTAAAATGACTTTAGTTGAAAGTTTTGGACTCAAAGAAGAAAATAAGAAGTATAGTAGAGAACATAAAACAAGATATAAGGCACAACAAGACTATAGTTTTTAACACGTGCCATGTGCGAGTAGTATTTAAGAAATTGTAACTTGTAAGGATGTTGAACATCGTCGAATAAATATTGTGCACTTGATACGTAAATACGTAATCGTAGGACAAATCAAATCGCGTGTATGAAATCGTTATTATATAGATTCGCTGATAACAAAAAAAATAAAAATAGTATGATGGCATTAGCTTTTTTAACAATACATACTCAATTCCAAGTGTCCGTACCACGGTCGATTACATAACGAGGAATATGTAATATATTTCAATGGATTTATATTTAGACACGTCGTATGTCGTACGACACTACCACTATTTAAACACACTCTCTATTGGTGATTTATTATTCAAGCAGTTTTATAACGATTTCAATACACAATTTATTTTTAAAAAAACACACACCCACACACCTGTTTTTGTTCGATATCTGTCACACTTCGAGTGGGTTTCGTTAGACTGAAACGAACTGTAACGGGGAAAAAAATTATTATATCAATAAAGATACAACAGATACGTAGGTATTCTAATTAGAATTCCGCGATAGAGGCAAAGTAAAGTTATGCTCACCAATCATTTATAATATGCGTACCTATAAATATTTTATATTTTATCTGTCTTATTGATATTGTTCTTTTGGGGACCCCACATTTACCCTCAATGGAAGAGTAAGTCATCTATACTCCAGAATCGACTTTCACCGAGAAAAAAATTATTTGTATAAACAACAATTTTGATATAATTTTAACACTTTGCGATAGCGCACTTACATTAATATTTATAATAAAATAATTATGCTTGTAGTGCACCGGTTATATACGCACGTATTTTATATAATTCATAATATTATATCAGTATATAATTTTCAAATCTGCAACACAGGTTTACCACTAAAGTTTATACCAAGTAAATGCATTCGCTTCGAATGGATATTGCTTTAATAATGGCGATTTAGACTGTACTTGGTCGTTGGTATATTAGATTATTGCGATGCCATATTATTATAATGTTTACGTATTATGGTAAATTAAAATTAAAAGTGCAAGTATTTATAAATTGAAATAGCAATTAATGTTGTCAACTCTATGCATTATTGATGTTTTCGTATTTATTTATTTTTAATTTCACAGTATTATCAATACTATTAATTTCACTTACACTGTAAAAAAGCTATAATCATTCAGATGCACAATTAAAAATTATAATACAAAATAATATAATCTACAATAATTGTACACAGTATTATAAAAAATATGAATAAAAATATATAAAAAAAAATATCGTAACTCATTGTAAGTCAATCGTAGACTGATGAGTGACACAATCTAAAATCTAGTGAAAAAAACGTTGGCATTAACTTATAGAAAAATTAAAAAAACGATGTTAGTATTTAAATCTACAAGTACCTATGTATACAATTTAAAAAAATAAAAAATTGAACAGTTCTTTCTATTATTTTCTATTATTTATCAGTTAATTATAAATTTGAAAGTTGTAGAACCAAAACTGTGTGATCCAAGTGCTAATTGAAAAAAAAAAATGAATCAACTATTTTTTATCAAGTTTATTTAATATATTCTTATATAAGTACGCCTAACCTTAAACTTTTATAGTTCAATTATATAATATATTATGTGTTAATTATTATCTTATAACTTAACATTCTGGACATTGAATTAATTTAAGTTAATTGTATGAATAGCTTGTCCATCTTTGAATCTACGCCGTATATTTTCAGGCTAGTGGTCGTAAACTAGGTGTGGTGTGACTGCGAATGATGTAAATAATTTACGTCACGTTATGATTTATTATGTACCATAATGTATGTTGGTATTCTTCCACGCAAACCGAGACCCGAAAATAACATAATATAAATAAACTTGTTAGTTATGGGGATTTTTTTTCTTAAACACAATTTAAATTTGATAATAACGCTAAAATAAAATAAAATAAGTCAGGGATAAAATGTTTTATTTTGCGGTAGCATAGTAGGTAGGTACAACAAAATATTAATCTATCGTCTTATCAATCGCCATTCCGAATGAAAAAATCAGTTTCTGTTTTTCTTTTCAGACGTTATTGTAAAGTCGTTGTATCTGAGTAGATATTCGAATTCGTGCTACGTCTTACTATTATTTTGAAGATACCTACTTGACCGTTTACAAAGAACAATTGTATTATAAATTTATATCGTGAGCGAGCTGTAAGTACCTATATCAAAAGTTGCGTGAATGCTGGATGTGCTCTGTCCCTGCAGTGTCGTTTTTTTTTCGATCTTATTAATTATCCATGACTGCAGAACTCGCGTAAAAATCATCGAATTTTATTGACTAAAACTAGAAATGAGAAATGCACGTCAATTTTATTTTTCATAAATTCGGTAAATGTTGATATACCTATTATTAGTTAATGTAAATGATGTAAGGACATTTTCAGAAATTACTTTTCTTTCAATTTTAATAAATATAAAACTCTGATATTGTTTATTTAAAATAAATTATTTTCGATGATATTTCGTGCAATAATTGCTATTATTCTGAAAATAATATAGTGTTATGAGGAAATATGATACTTATTAAAAAAAAAAAAAAATACTTGAATAACAACCTGTGATTATAATTTTAGAATATTTTTATCTTAATAATTTGGTTTGACACTATAGATATTATAAGTAATAATAATTAAATGCATGGGACAGTGTAAAAACAGTTAAGAAAATAAAAGATAAATAGTAGATATTGATTGACGATTAATGAGTTGGTGAATAAATTTAATGTGTAATACAATAGAAAAACCGTTAATACAATTTATGACTGCTTTAAAAACAATCTATAAAATCTATGAATAATTTATTATTTGAATTATCCTTAGTTAAAATATAAATTAAATAATTAAATTGTATTGCCGTGTTGTAAATAATTAGACCGGTGAATACGTTAAATTTAATAAGGTAAATTTTAGTAAAAAAAAATGACATGTAAAAATAAGTTGGTTGATTTTCACCATTATCATTATTATTATTATTAATATTCAATTCTGTTGCAAAAATATTCGTCTAATCGTGCATAGTCACAATGTAATTATTATTATTATTACCTACCTATATTTGCATCATATTATTATGTATTGTGGCCCTACCTTCGTGTTTACCGCTACAGCATTGGCGTCTTCTATAGATTTTCAAGCTGAGAACACCGTTTTTTAATTCTCGAGAACCGAAAGAAATTTATTTTTTCCCGTAAAATGTATATTATAATATATAAATTGATGCACTTTAATAATAGGTTATTAAATAATTATAATGGCGCAAATCAGTCATAACGGTTATGAGAACTTTGCACCAGCGCAATCGTGCAGAATAACAAACGTTTTTCACATAATACTATTAGATAATAATATTGAACAAATTGTATACCAGTACGTACTAGTATAATACCATACCTTTATATTTCTCCAATATTAGCAAATGCACAATCGTATACACACACACACAATGTGAATGGCTTATGAAGATGTACATGTGATTAATCAATTCAAAAGTCAGATAAAACGTTAAAGGTGACTTTTATAAATGAACCGGTATTGAGCGCAATATATCAAAACATAAACAAGGCAATAAAAATTGAACTACGAATTAATTGAAATAACAATAGATTTAATTTAACAAAATTTAATTCTTTGTAAGGTTGTCGTGTTATAAACGTTGATCTAAAACTTGTGGAGCGATCGATAAATACAAGAAAATATCGTCAAGTTCTCTGTATTATGTAGGTATCTCAACAAAAATTTTGAAAAAAATCACTATACCTTCATTAAATGTAATAAAATTTAATATTACTATTGATTTTATTTATATGATATATTAAAAACTAGTAAGTATAGTAATTACGTGATAAGTCAGTACCGACTTAACCTTAACGTATATCTGTGTTATTAACTTCAAGAGCTCACAAAACTATGGAAAATGGCTTAAAATTAGTTCAAATTTTTAAAAAATATTATCATGTTTAGTAAATACTTATATACGTAATATGTAATAATAAATTGTATAGTTTCTGCTAATAGTTATTTGAATTACAATAAAATAACAAAAATCGTTTGAAGGAAATATTTGTTTAACTTATAAATATCAAATTTAGTCATACAATTTTAACTTAAAATGCAACTAAAATAAATGTATTTTTGTACTGTGTCATCCAACAAGAAAAATTTATTAGAAATCATCATGTAGTACATATTCAGATTTTTAATAAAAAATTTAAACTCAATTTAAAGAAAAACAACTGAACAACTTCAAATGACCATAAATAGCTCAAAAAGATCTAAAATATTCTGAAATGATAGGTACTATATTTAGAAAATGCTTATATAAATATTTAAAGAATATTTCAAGTGCCAAAGTGTCAAGTGTTATTATTTGTTTTTAAATTATAATATAATAATAAAATTTATCTTGTCATAAATTTATATTACGAATTCCTATTTTTCCATAAATATATTTTTAATTTTCTCAATTATTAAGAAAATTACTATATGTATTTTTTTTCTTTAATTTTGACCTCCACAAAGTAACAAATAGATCTAATCTGCTACCAGAAATACAAAAAAGCATATTTTCAACTTTATGAAAAATGTGTTCAAGCACAAAAAAAACATACTTATCATTATTTATCCAATGCATTCAACACTCCGTTCAGAACCTAAAATAACATTCAATTAAAATATTCTCGAGTCCATTTAACTATATTCGTTGATACTATAGTCTATAGTCTTGAAATAACACACGATAAGAAAAAACACTCGTAGAATTATGCAATTAAATCTAGTTGTTAGTATCTATGTCCTATAATACAAACCTAAAAGCTTGTAGATAATTAAAAATTATTAAAAACTAGGTTAGGTTAAGTACTCAAAACTGGCGTTTACGTAGAATGTTTGTACATACAGAAACCTAAAACTAGTTAATAAAAAATAATACTGAGTATTAATTTACTATTAACTAATATTTATTTATGAACAGTAATATTGTATGACATTAATAGTTGTTTGTTCATTTTTGACGATTTTTTAATTTTAACAATTATTGAAATACATCTGCAGTTAATAGGTATAACAATATTTATAAATATATTTAAAATTGAAAATTTAATCTACGTGTTTGAATCAACAATTTATATAATATGTATTTCAATTAAAAAATTATTTTGTAATATAAAATACTAGAATCTCCGCATTACTTTTAACCAGGAAAATGTCCAATAAAGTAATCAACATATATACATATCATAAACAAAATACGTCGTATATATTTTTATTAATATTTAAAGTGTATATACATAACATAGGTACACATTCTTTTATTTTTATTTAATATCCGTGTTTTATTAAAATTTTGTGTTAAAAAAAAAAAAACTATAATAATTGACATAGGTGTTTTGCTATTTTTAGCGAGTATCAGTAACTAATAAACTACATAAGTTTAAATAATTTTTAGAGCGTATTGCATAGTTTTTTAGTGCGTATAAATCTTATCCTCATATGGATTAGAAACTAACATCAACAATTAAAACGTATTTGGTGCAGAAACCCGTAAACGCAAGACGGCATTTATGTGATGCGCTTGCTATATATATGTCATCGTATAATACATGTTTAATACCTAATTAATATCCTAATAAAACAACATCCAAATTAATTAGTGTCGTCGCGTAGTTAGACAATGGGTGGTTCTCGTAAGCTAATTTCCGTAATGTCTAGGCACATGTCAATAACGTTTAAAAATATAATGACAATAATTGTGCAAGTTCAGTAAGTTACAACTTAACAATAAGTAGTACGAAAAATATAAGAGTATATTATATAGTATGTGTTATAAAAACATTATTGCTGTTCGGAAATCAATAGGACAAGACGTGTTTATGGTTTTTTTTTTAATTTTTATATTATCACAATAAAAATAAGATCAATATAATATACGATAGTAATAAAAAAAAAAATAAAAGATAATTATTTTATTAATAATATTTCCTAACAAAAGTACTTATAAAGGGCAATATATTATTACGTATCGATATTATGTAACAACGAACAAATTTAAATAAGTGATTGTTAGCATAATATATTGTTTTATCATGAATTCACGATCGACGACGAATATAAACTGAAGCTCTTGTAACAGTTGTAACACGATATTATAATCGGATAATCCTATATCACCTATATGTAGGTAGGTAATAATATTGTCGGTTGTGTAATATTTATGATGAGGAAAATACGGTTTCGAGTCTATGAAAAAATAATATGACGTGTTTATGCGAGGCAAGTTGAAATTGAGTAATTCAACAAGTATTTTATTATTATTATTATTTTTTACAAAAAAAAAAAAAAGAAGTAATTCATTATTACCGAACTATAAACAGTGTACACGGCAAATACGATGAGTCACGCATATTATTATAAAACAATACTGACGTGTACAATGTAGCACCATCTAGGAATTTGTCGGATCTTCTTGCAGATTCGTGAACAAAAGAACATAGTAATATTATAATTTATTAGCATTATATACAGACTCACTGCGTAAAGTAAACCAATTATTTTTATGGCTAATACTCATCTTGCGATAACTATATTTACCGAAATATAGCGAATACAAGTCCTAACCATTTTAAAATATATTGTTGTGTGTTACATAACATTTTACATATTATTATTATTACGACTGTGCATATTTTTACGCTTACGGGTTCTACCCGCAACGTTATTATTTGTACGTCATTCTCGATGATAAAAAAAAAAAAAACTGCACACGTGGACATTATTCTCTAGTTAAAATATTACGAAGGACGTGTGAGTGCACCGTTTCGGTAACAATTCGTTTTCAGTTATTTAAAGGTTGTTCGAAACCGAGCTGAATCGAAATATTGTTCAATCGAAACCGTCAGAACCGAAACAAATGTTACTCGCCGCACATTATCGGAATAGATAATTCTAAATTACGTGATCAAAATTAGGACTCCAGTATTCCGCGCATTAGGATGTTTTATTTTTTCGTTGGTTGTTATAGGTACATTGTGAGTTGATCATGTACATGGGAGTTTTGTAACAGTGTACTGTGTTGTATGCGGTTTAATAATATTAACTTCAAAGTAAAATACAATTTAATCAATAGTTTTATAATAGTTTAATACAATTAGTGATATACATGATACACGGTAAATAACAAAAAGTTCGATTAGATTAGAAACACGTGCTTGTTAGAAATGTTTTGGAATCTGTAAAATTATTATCCTACATGTATCGATTCAAACAGGAATGTTTCATTTCTGGTTGGTTTCAGACTAGTATATGAACTTCTATTTAAAAGTGTAAAATAAATACATTATTTTACGTTCGTTTCCAATTGGTCAGCTTAATTCAGTTTTGATAATAAATAAGTTAACAATATAATTCATTTACTTAATCATCTATGAGGTTAAACTGGAAGACTTGATCACATTAATTTTCCAAAAAAATACATTGCAGTTAAAAATCACAAAGAATTGTGTCTAACAGTTACTTTAACTCATCACGTACATTGTATTTACGTTTCTGTATTTTAATTGTAAAATTACATATGTTTTTTTTGCGATTTCATTGTAAAACTTGTTACAATACGAAAATATTTCCAATTACTTGATATACCTCCACTTAAATATTTTTTTTATAAAAATACTACCCAACCGGTACTCTCAAGTTCAGAATACGTTTCTGCCAATACCACAATAATAATAATAAAAAAAAATAATAATAGCAACAGAGTACGCGTTTTAAACTATAATAAATAATAATATAAAACCAAACAAAACAAAATTTGTTATAATATAGGTAATAATAATAATATATAACATTATGGATAACGCATTAAGGTCATCGTGTATTTACAAGTATATAGATACATGTATATGTACACAAGGTTAAACGCACTGAGTTTACATAAAGTCCTCGTGCATAGAAATATTTTCATAATATATAATATTAGCTGTCGTTGTTTTTTTTTTTTTTTTTGGATATCCTACATGCGTCCTGTCGTCGTCAAACGAAAACGGTAAAATCAATAATGGATTTGTCATTTCTAACCTTAACGGTACAACAATTGACAGTTTTTACCAGATTTATTTGTCCTATGTCTTAACCGAGGTCTCTATTCGTCAATATTATTTCATTAGCATAAAGTCGTGCAGTAAGTAAAATGTTTTCGTTTATCAGACCTAAATCTGTATACACCTAACAAAATATTATTAAAATATAATTTATAATGTTTTATTTTAATATTAGTAATTTTAATGCGACTTCTTCTGTTAAACGACAATATTTATAATATTACCTAAAATTTAGATAGTATTAGATAAAAAAATACATATATAATAATATTCTTATAATAATTATTAAGTCAAAACTAAATTTTTTACTTCATTAATATTTAATAATATAACATAAATCGATCGGCTGTTGTTAGTACACGACTACGACTAAAATAATTATGAGCAACAGATTTCTTGGTTAACTTTTAGATGACACTACTGCCTAAGGGGAGTGCTCGAAGTGTGTAGCACATAGAGCAGATTATTTTATGGGCGGGAAATCATTGATCCAGGACGACACGACGTAAAAGGACGATTTTTGCGACAGTAACTTTCGTAGATTAAGGAAACAATCACCGACAACCGTCAAACGATTTAGAAATCGAGCAATGACCGTTTATCTCTGATTTCTGATTTAAATATGTCACGAGTCACGACACACAGAGCAGTTTTGTAGTTACACCATAAAATATACTTTAATAAGTTATAATTATAATCAAAAAGTTGCTATTATAAAATATGTTGATCTTTATTTTTTGGCTTGACGCCTTGGCATAGTATGGAATATGTCGTATTATATTATGCTACATATATTTATATCATTATTATTACGATTTAAAATGTGTAATTTGAATGTACTTATATCAGTGGTTTTTATTGTTTATAACAACTTTTTGTCTTCGTATTTTTATTTGTGTAATCGTATATTATATTGTTAACTTAAAAATAACGCGGGTGGAAGTACAAAAGTTAATTTGTTTATGTAGTATTAGAAAAATAAACTCAGCATAATTACAACTTAAAACTTTTAATGTTTTTTAATTTAAATATTTAAAAAACAAATATTTTTTGTAAAGTTTTTAAGTTAAATCATAAAAATAAAAGTGTAATTAATAAGCATTAATTATTATTGCTCAATATAATGAATATTTAAAAATTAGTAAAATTACTAATTACACAAATAAAACAATTTCAAATAAACCAATATAGATTGAAAACCCCTAATAGAATTCTACAAGGTTCTAGATAAAAAAAATATAATTTGTTTTTTGTTTATATTATTATAAGCTCAAAAATAATTATGATTCCTCCGTTTATTTTTATTTTTATAGTATAATATCATAGAACCAATAATTAACTCCAACTGATAGAGGTCTTATAAAAATTTAAGCAGAATGAATTTTACTTATTGGCTGCAGAAAACTAAAAAAGACTTAACTTTAACAAAACTCTTATAATCCCTTAGCTTCGAAACTAAATAAAAAAAATATTACTTTCTTAAATAATTATTTATTTAGATATAAAACTTTAATATAAAAGTATTCAAATTAATCAATATAGGTAGTATAATACTTTTATAGTTAGTTTGTAGAAAATTTACGTTTATAAATTATAATGATTAGGTGCATATAGCATGTAAAAATGAAAAAAAAAAATTAGGGGTTATAATTATTTTGTATCTTAAAAATAAATGGTATTCATAATCAATGGTACTTGTACCGAAAAAATATTGTAGATTATAATAAGTATTTTAGAATTTAAAACAAAAGTTCAATCTATAACAAATGTATGTATAAGTACGTGTAAAACACGCAATTTTAATTTGAAAACATGTTGTAGTTATTGCCATCAACCTCCCTCAAGCTTCATTCATTACCATTTATTGAAGCAGTAGAGCCACTTTGACTTAATAATTATTATTACTAAGTTTACGCTTGGTTAAGGTCACATATTATAACATATTATATTATGTGATGGTGAACTCCATCGCTAAACCCACTAGAAAATATTATGTGATACCACACAATATATTGTATCCGAAGACAGATTATCTATTATGTATCGATATTATAGCATAGGTATGCACTTTTGATTATTCGATTAATGTCATGGGTTCGAGCACGTATTAAATAATAATATTATACAGTATGATTCACCAATCGCGATCTGAACACAATCCCATTTTTATCTTCTAATAGTACATTGAGATATTTAAATTTCGATTTTTAAACTTTCGTATATACATAGAGACCATGTACAAGACTTGTATTTTTTTTCATAATATATTATTAATGTTCCGTACAAATTTATTTTTCCAAATTTGAACTTTTTTATTCTATAATATTTTGAAAATGTTGACTCATCTTGATCAAATTTTAAACACGGGCAGTTATTGAGCTTATATAAAGTTACTAACATAATATTTTTAAAAATTAATCTGCATTAAATACAAAGTAAATTTAGTATTTAGTTCTCATTGTTATGACGAATTTTACAAGTTAGGCTTAATATTTTAGTAGATGTATATCAATATTACTATTTTATTCTAAATTGTCATAACTTTATATCTCTTATACATGTTATCTATGAAAAATCTTATATATTTTAATTACAATAACTGATAAATTATAATTGTTCCAATTTTGATTTAAATGAATTGGCGTTAAAAAAAACCATCTTTTTAACAGTAAAAAAAGGATTGATTATGGTTTGTAGAAAAAAAAGTTTATTATTTCGACTCAGGAACTTCTTAGGTCATGTACAAAAAAAAAAATCTAAGGATTTGAATTTGTAGTTCTTAATTATACTTGTAAGTTCAACCAATCAGAATTTGAATAAATTAATTATTTAAGTAGAAAAATATAGAGGGGTTACTCTGTAGGAATGTATACAGTTATGATGCTGTAGTGTAGGCACGTTGTATACGCTTACCGTAATATATTATTATAATATTTTATTCCAACGCCGATACAAAATGGGCGGCGGCAAGTATTGTTATTTTACGATACCCATATATCGAGGTTTACGCGTGTAATGTTTATATATAGGTATACCTATATTTAAATATATTACAAGTGCGCGCGATCGCGTGTGCGTGTGTTCGTTGTTATTTAAAAGTTCATCATAACTGTATATACGTGGTGGATTTAACAGATTGAGAGAGAGAGAGAGAGGGGGGGGGGAACGAGAACAATACGAAATTGTGTAGTGCACGTTTTATATATTTTTTAAATCTTTTCACGTGCACACACATATACACACGCACGAGCGCCCGCGCAAAAATATATAACAAATTTAGGTTTTAGGTACCGTTTTTCAAACGTTTGCCACACGGTGAATACTGTCTTTCGTATATACTCGTATTATATAATGATATGTATTCTACTGACGACGACGAGCTATTTTACATAAAATATAAACGTATACAATATTATTATTACCAGGTCTTCACGAAAAAATAAAAAATAAATACATTATCATTTTTTTAGGTATATTTTAAAATTTATTAAGTCTTATTGCATCTTATACCTAATAATATATCAGTACTCTTTAGTTCTATGAAATCCGATCTTTAAATATCACTCTCAATTCGTATTTAATTCATTCATTGGCCATTACATTGATTTAACGAAGAGCTACATTTAGTTGTTTTGAGTTGTGATTATAAATTCCACGTTTATGTTTAGTCGTGTACTGTTTTTTATTAAAATTCCAATCCTCTAAACGAGTACACCAAATGATATTAATTACACATAACAAAATATATTGTTACAGTTTGTTTTAAAAAATATTACATTTTTAGTGTTTTTCGCATACGAATAACGTTACAGTGTTTCCGAATAACACTGTGTGCGATTACTCAAACGCGTTTGTCTAAAAACTGTAACAATAGCTTGCAGGTACCTAAAAAGTCCATTAAATATTTCAATACATATTATTATTATTATATAGTTACGCCATACGCGACACTAAAACATCTTTGAATTTGATGAGGAACATGCTCTTCCTACATTCTCTCGTTCAGGTACGTCATAAATCGACACGTGTCACTGCAATGTACTGTTCGTGTATAGATATTTTTTCATACATATACAGAGTGCCTCTCAAAATCCGTCACGGTTTTGTTGTGTCTATCATAACATTTGCACAATAATATACTTACTACGTATACACACGCGCGATGCTTCCATCGGTTCTGTGCCTAAAATGTTCATAGTATTTTTTTAATGGCGAATGTAGATTTTCTCGATTAAAGTCGACGGAAAATTCAACACAAAAATATAAAAATAAAACACTATAAAAACATTGTCTTAGATTTTGGAAATTGTGAAAACAGTCATTCCAACGAAGAATTAACTATCATTATATCAGTAATAGATACATTAATGATAATTTCTTAAAGAGTCGTATCTTGCCTTTCTGTCCCCTATGTCTAATGTCAGATGAACCAAAAACAAATGGTTCCGAATAGCGTGCATAGAAAATATTACATATATTAATTTTATATTACATATTATCCCGAGTTTGTAGAAATCAATTATGCATGAATAGCATGATGCAGAAAAAAAATCAATAGACGCGGTAACCTCAGTCTAGAATGGACAAAGTTATGTAATAATATCATTGGTCACTCTTTCATTGACAAAAATAAATAAAACAAACACTATGTACCATATATATAAACATTTATGTATTATATAGACACGGTAATACGACTTACGAGTAATGGCGTAAATATATAATCTACTGTATTAAACGTTAAAACCGTTAATTTAGTCTTATCACGGTTGTTTCAAGTAGTTCAAATTTTTGGCGCACTCTTAGCATGAACCGAGTGCCACGTAATGTAATGTTGTGTGTTGTGATCGATGATCGAACTCGAGAGGTCACCAAGTCACAGGAAAAAAGTTCTATGTTGAAATGTATTTCTGAAATTTATTGAAAATCTTATATGCATCTAAGCATAATAATAGCCAATAATAATCTAAACGATCGATTTTTGTCTATATAATTGTACGCTCCCAAAACGGAATCATTGCGTCAAAACGTTGTAGATTATTTGATTATCATAATTATAAAATACATTGTCATTTGTCATTAAAACTAAGGTAATTATTGCGGTCATCGCTTAAGTGGTGACGAAATTTGTTTACAAGTGTTTCGTCTATAACACGTGTTTTAGGTGGGTGTTGATGTTACCTACCTACTCACAATAGAGTATTTAATATTTATAGTATACCTCATTAATAGATTTTTTAATTTTTTAATTTTTTAATTAGAGATAATGATTGTTATTTAAAGTACAGAGAGCAATGCAAAATCATTCACAAGAGTATATTATACACTGTACACAATTTTAATCATTATCTGTGAACACAAATACACAACTTTATCATTATAGTGAGTTAGCTTAGTAAATATTTAATGGTTAGTACTCAATATATAGGTTACGAAGGTCCATAATAATATGGTCTTTGAGGTATCTCGATTCTCATGTATCACGTTACAGATAATAAAGATTTTGACAGTTTGTTATAACATATAATGTTATCCGAAGGCTTAACATATGAAATTAATTTTGATTGGAAGCAAGTAGGTATATAATATTTAGTTATTACTATTTAAATCATTTAAAAATTGCAAGCCATAATTTATTATTTTCAAATAAAACATAAATATTTAGTTATTTCAATCTAACAAATTTAAAATAATTCAATCCCAAAGTCTATATTTTTAATTTTCCCATAATTCATAATATGTACTTATACTCAGTTCGATTATAATAGATTAAAGTTAACAAATATAACATGAAGATATTTATTGGGTAAATGTGGAACGACGAGAGACACCACTATAAAATGCCTGTAAGAAAAAAAACTATAGAAACTAGATATTAGTTAAAAAAATTGGTATAAATTATAATAATGTATACAATTATAATATTACTATTGTTATTGTTCGGGTTAAACTAAAAGAAAGAAATTTACTATGTGCTGTGCTATTGACAATGCCGACAACAAAATATTGTGCCATTGGAAATATATTATTGTTTACAAATTTTCCTTATTAGGTGTTGGCAAACAAGCTTGGCCGATAAGTGGACGGTAAATATTAAATATAATCAATAATGTAAGTAATAAATAGTATAGCTATTGACTGACGTTAAGTCGTATTGTTTGCAGTGCTAAATAGTTAAATTATAGCCTAATACCTAAGACATGAATGCCCATAATTCAACGGTACATTACTCCATTATTATAGTTAAAACCATTAATATTATCAAATTAATACTTAGGTATATAACACATTAAGTTATTACAAAGTTTGAGCTACGCTTACATTTATAATCAATGTTTTATAAAAAACAACATATTATTATCGATTGTTTTACTATTGAGGTAGGGGTGTTTTGTCACTGTTTTCAAATTTGATACTGATTAGTCCAATGTTGCTTAAAACACGTGGTTTAATGATTTTAAAATGTGAATAAATACGTAAATTATTTATTTAATTTATTTAATTTCAGAAACAAATTATTATTTATTTAAGATTATAAATTTTAAGAAACTTGCTATCATTGATTAACATAGATTATAGATTATATAGATGATATAGATTTATAGAATTGATTAACGATTATAGCAAGGCGGATGAATGTCTACCTTGGATAATAAAATACTTATCCTAAATGCGTGTAATTTATCTATTTTATAACCTCAGCGTTACAATTTATTACGTTTATCAGTTATCGTTATCAATTACCATATTCAACAACTGTCATAGATGAAAATAATACTTAAATATTTTCATTTTTCTGTAAGATGTTAAAAAATATATAAATATTTATTTTATTAAAATTTTCATATAATTATTGGATAATTGATTACAATAATCATAATATACAATGTAATATAATGTACAGTAATTTTAAGTGAAGTAAAACATTCTCGTTTTATATATTTATTTAGTAATCGGTGAATTAAATCAATGCAGCTAGCTAGCGCAAAGAGCAAAATTAATTGCACAGATCAATGAGTATTTAAATTAATTTTTACTTTAGTTTTGTTTTTGGTAGACTACCGCTACCTAGGATTGTATGAGGGCTACCGTAGATTCATAAGATGCTGTAAGTCTGATGACCATTTAAGAAACGAATTTGAAAAATATTGCACCGTTTCAATCACTTATCAGTATATCCACTTGTACTATGTGAATTGTGATGGACTTCCAAATATTTTTAACTTTTTATATTTTAATGCGCTTAATACATAACGTAGTTATTTGATAATTTTAATGAAAAATTAATTAATACAACGATCAAGTGATTATCAAAGACATTGAAAAACAAATCGCAAATTATATATTTATGATTAAATATAAAAAAATTAATTATCCAACTTAAAAATATGGTATTCAAATTGACTGAATTCACTATAATCTTTGAATGTAGTCCTTGATAATATATCTAAGAGCAGGTGCTTAAGCCGTCAAATTATTGCTTTTGCTGAACGATTTATCGCACATTCGACCATATCGCATGGGTAGGATTTCATCTCCGTATGTATCAACTATCAACTTACTGGTCTACAGTCATTTGAGTATTTTGATAAATTACTTGTTCCAAAGACACATAATATCTCTCGACAAAGCGCGTCATTTAGCGCAAAAGGGATCCTTTATTTTTTAACGATTTTAATATTTACGATATCGATACGTTGCTGTAATTACTAGTATTTTCTTCGGTCTTAAAAAATAATAGTTACACCGTTTAAAGGTTAACAACGACTGACCTTATCGATGCATGCACTATATGACCAACTTAAATAGGTACTGTTTTTCATACAATGACGTGCTTACTAGACTATTCTGTTTATGGCCGATTAGAATTTATTATCATCGCCAGATTTTCAAGTCAGTAATTGTTGTACTACCATTTAAAGCTATCTTTAAATCAAAATAGAACAAGCGATTTTGACCATGACTGATATGTACCTGGATTTACCTAGAAATCTATCACTTTTAAAATATATTTTAATATATTTGATGGTGATTTATCATTATATTATCAAGTATATCTCCCTTCTCTCTTCCCACTTTCAAATATTTCAATGTTATATGCGAATAATTAACATGCAACTAGTATGAATTTGTACGTATATTTAGCAAATTTACGTTTTTAGATTTTGCAGGAAAGCAAAAAATTACAGCGATAAGAGAGGGGGTGAAGAAACATTTCTTCAGAATCAACAAACATAAATACATGTAAGTTTATCTTAGAATTTATAAATTTATTTCTGTGCACATGATTAACACGAATTGGCATGATCAAACCGAAATTCACACCTATAATCATTGATAGTAGACCTAATACTATAAGAAAACTTATAGTATTTTTCAGAAAGAGGAGAGTGTTGACTATTACATTTTCCATAATTTATCATCATGAAACATTACCTATTAAAATGATTTAATATTAAATAAAATGTATAATTTTTCTGTAAAGTATAAAGTTTAAAGTTTATATATAATATATTATAGGTATATTATTGTTATAATGTAACTAATATTTTTTTTTAAATGTTGTTTTGTTAACATTAGTTTTAACGAGGTATTAGTTATAGTAAACTAATTGTGTTTTGTCTCTTAAATTTTGAAAGTACATTGCTTAATATTTTTTTTTATCTTTGATTTAAATATCTGCGTAATATAGATGTGTATAAACAATCGAAGTTATCCTACGACCTATACCAAAACAATTATTTTACATACTGATATACCGAATATATACAGAATAACTTGAGTTGAACCTTAAATCAAAAAGTATATATATATACCATATAAGTTGGTCCCCTACATATTTTATTGAGTCAAACAATTGGGTCCAAGTCTATTTATTTGAGAAAACTAGTTTCTCTTTCTCATTAATTGATAAAACAAGTGATACTAATTTCTTCAAGAATAAGTTAGGTTCCGGAATATTTGATCGCCTAAGTTAAACGGGGATGACTGGATTTGTTAATGGAATAATGTAATACCCGACGCCCGGTTATATGCGATTATAATACAATATCGTATACCTCTCATACCTATGACTCAATTCAATATTTCAATCCCATGATTAAGATTATCTGAACACTAAATTAACAATTAATTAAAACAGTACTAGTAAATTTGTATTTTTCACTTTATAAAAATCAGTTATCAACCAACGATTTCACGTGTTAGTACTTGCTACTTAATTCCTTTCATGGCTTATACATATTAACTTTAAATACTCATACATTATAAAACTTATAGTGTGATATTAGTATACAATTTTTTTTATAATGTTTTATGCTTCAGATTTTTAAACTAAAAATATTATTTTATTATTTTTATATTTTTAATATTTTAATAATTATTCTACTATTAAACACAATGGCGATAGAAAAAGGTAATATAAAATGTTAAAATTTCATCGATAGAGAAAATGTTGAATGGAGATAATTAGTGATTTGAAATACTTAATGTTTGTTGTTTAAATAATCAACCATTAGTTGAATTAATTAATTAATTAATTAGTATTAATATACTATTTCTAAGAATTATTCAAATACTAATTTTTTGTTATACTGTTTAGTTTATTTTATTTAAATATTTTTTAGTACAGTGTTCATAATTCAATAAAATAATCAGATAAATTAAAAATATATAGTTGGTAATGTAATATGAAATTAAGTCAGATACTCATATGTGTTTATCTTCTGTATTCAATATATAATAGGCTTCTTAATAGGTCTTATTCGTTTATACATATATATATATATATATATATATATATATAACACATTGCAAATGATAACTTTAAAATTCGATTATTGTTATTTAGTGTGAAGTATTGTGTAATAACTTACTTTACTAATCACTAAGTACTTGATTCGATATCTATCCATACAACGTACACAATTAATGTGTTTACTACTTATTTGAAATTTTATTTAAATATATAAACATTTTCAAAGAATTCATCTGCTTACCAAGTTATAGAACAAAATATGATGCTTACTTGAAAAATAAACGTCTGATTTTTACAGACACTAATTATAATAATAAAAATAAAATCTATACTTACAAATTCCTAAAATCATAATAAAATAGAGGTTACCATACTTGGTGTATCACTTTATATTGATTAAGTTATCTGATGATTCTCTCAACACTTAATATTCTAGAATAGATATACTATGTACATGAAAACAATTAAGTGATAAATAAATATAAAAAATATTATTTATTTTACCTACATAGTAATATAGAGAAAATTATACCTAATATTATTATGCATTTAAGTATATATATATATATATTATATATAATATACTAAACTTGCTTGAGTGAACAATGGAACATAATTAAGTATTTTTGTTTAATGTTATGAATAATTCACAAATTTCTCGAATGGCTGATTCTGTTATTTTTGAAATCAAATCTTTTAAACAATTCGTAATATATGTACAGGATAAGATATTTAATTTTGTATGCATTTTTTTTTTTTACGAATGTCAATAATGCTTATTATATTATGTACAAATGTATCATATTACTAGTAATTTATATATTGTTTACACAATATATGAATTAGGTCATTTATAACCTATGTAGACTTCAAATTGTAATTATATTTACTTAAAACTTAAAAGTATTATACTCTCTCTGAAACAGTATGTTATACAATATTCATAACTCATAAAACTAGTTTACTAAAAAATATTACAAAAATATTAGAAAAAAACCTTGTGTTCATTTACTTTTTGAATAAATAACCGAACAAAAAAATCCGTAATTATTTATCAATAGTTTGTTAAAGCTTATTTACGAGTATATATTTTTTAATGATCAAAATAAATGAAAAACAATTTTAATTTTTAACAATATTTGTTTGCTACATCGAGTTTAGTTACACTCTTGAAACTACAAAATAATAAATTATTCAATATTTAATAATGAACTTTTCACTCGTATTTACATTTTTACCGTATGTTTAAACACAGCTTACATAGTCTAACTGCAATCAACTTAGACATTATAAAATTAATAATCTTTATAACAAACACCTATTTGGTATAATTTGGTTTTGATAAATGTCCAATACCAAAAAAATAAAATAAATAAACTACAGTTTCAAGAATCCAAAAGGAACTGTTAGGTAAAATACTTTACCGTCCCATCACTTTTAACTTTTAAGTATTATACATTTTTTTTTCAAATATTTTGTATACGCAATTTTTATGAATTAGTATGCTCATATTTGTGGTTTTTTATGCTTTCCATTCTAAGTGCAAATAATGATTTTTAATAATGTATAAATAATATGGGTATTTCCCTTACACATCATCACCCAAATAAAATTGACGGTGTTTGTGTTATTTTGGTCAAATATTTATTTTACGACTCAGATAAATTTTTTAATCATTTCAGTTTATCACTAATATATTATATTCATTCTTCTTTTCTATGAAATATAAAAATATAGGTGTTATACCCGTAGATTATAATCTTTGAACGGTATGGATAGTCTGTCTTTTCTATATTACCTTTTTATTGATAGCTATCAACTCCAATATTAAATCTGCAGTCAATGTATACTTATATGCAGACGTGCGGTTCTATAGTGTACTAAATTTAAATATTGGATTAAACTTTAAAGTTTGAACCCATGAAGCGAATCTTTATCACAAATATTTTTGCGACCGTAAGTGACCTGTATATATTTTCGGGGATTAAGGATCACCAATGACGTATTTTGTTTCAAAGGAAAAGTAGGGTCTGTCGAAAACTAATATAGATTCACATTGTGTGTATTTTAGCATAGAGTATTACGCCAAAGTCTCGGGTGCCAAAACGGCCAAATTTCGATTCGTGTCGGTCGCGCGTAATAGAATGACGTAATAGTATTATAAATATATATACCTACACTCTTTCCAATTTGCACGGTACACACACAAGTTGAATAATTATGAGTGCATTGTTTTTTTTTCAGTCAAAGAACCACAAACCGATAACTTTACTCGGTCACTGTAATTAAAACCATCGTGATTTGGCTTATTGTCCCAAAAAAATACAAGGTAGGTAGTATATAAAACAAAAATATTGCACAATATGCTACAATTCAAATATAGGTATAGGTATGTATTTTTCCTTTACCGTTTTTATTCAAAACGAGTATTTAAATAGCATGAAAAATCTATATTATAACATTTTGGTACTATTTATTTGAAATGTAGGTAATGAAAGTAATACTGCTGATAAATTATAGATACGATTTAAATAAGTTTAATATATCAATGTATGTATTATTATTTAGGACGTTGTACCCGCAGATGTTGTCTCCGTCTTACACACTTATGAGATAGCAAATTTTCGTTCGCAGATTCAAAAGTATGTTGTTAGTTTTGATATTAAAGTGAATTGACCTATTATATATTTGAAACTTTATATTTTAAATTGATCATAACTTACTTAAAAATAATAATATCATTAAAAGGCTACGTGGAGCCCTCGATAATAATCTTACCTTTAAATTATATAATAGGTCAATTCATTCTAATATCAAAACTAACAACATAGGTACTTTTAAATCTGGTGAACAAAAATTTGCTATGTCATACGTGTTTAAGACGGAGAGAACACATGTCTTCATAAATGTCTTTGGCGTATTACAACGACAATAATAGGATTACATACATATATACATATTTTTTTCTCATTTATCTCCACAAACAAGTAGATATATCAGAAAATTTAAAAAAATAATTATATGCAGGTATTTAAAAACTATTAAACAGGGACCAAATTTAATATGACACTTAATATTATTATTACACTATGAATATTATTTCCCAGTGGACCGTCATGGTCTTAACCCAGATTTACCTACGCTAATACAAATTTAATACAGCACATAGAAACCACCTTATAATAATAATAATAATAATAAGATAAAGGTACTTTGTGTTCGCCAAATATGAGAATTTTTTCCAGGAGCCGATCAAAGGGTTCAAAGTCTATGCGCAAGATTTTCTTAATGTAATTAAACACCACGTTGAATTTCCTATTGGATCGTCTCGGTTTTTGAGTATCGTTAATTTATTAGTACGGAGAAGATTTTATTATTATTATATTATAACTTATAAGCGTTACCGCTTCGACATCGATGGCCTCGAGCCGTTACACACCACGAAACAGAAAGCTATAAACTGCTGGGCACGTTTTCCACGCGGACTTCGAGGTTACGCGTTTTCTTTTCTTTTGAGACTTAACGATCGTGATGAACATATTTTATCATAATATCTTTAACATCAAACAACTCAAAGGCAGCAGAGTTGTTTTTTGCTCGCGGTAAGTATACCTACAGCATTCAAACGAGTTTGTTTCCTTGCGGGTTGATACACGCTGAGTGTTTTTAAATACATTATCGCACGGCGCGCGTAGGTATTGGACGGGGTAAAAACGGTCTTTGACGTTTCAAACAGTTTTTCGTTACTTTGCATTATAATTTTATTTATATATATACAGTGTGCCTATACTGGTCGAGACGGTTTAGCAGTTTAAGCCCTACACTCTTCCATCGCTGCCCACGAAGTTGTGAACCAAATATGAATGTATAAGTATACAACTATACCATTATATATGTATATTGTAAATATATATGAACATTTTTTGATCTTCAAAGGTTTACAAAGTCTAATTAGTTCCCCCAATCCATAACCTTCGTATACGATCCCAGGTCACAGTTATAAACTTTAAACAAAAACGCTTCCACTGTGTCGAAGAGTGTTCTCTGGAAGTTGTTCAAACTGATAAATTAAATCATAATCTAAATAAGTGTATGAACGTTACTCATGTAGAAATAAATTTTTGTTATTACTTATTAAATAATCTATCATATTATATAAATTAATAAAATAACTACATATCATAAGTATCTACTAACCAAATTGCAGATCTACAGGTAAAAATATAATATTACAATATTATATTATGTAGGTGCTTATTAGGTGATAAACCTAAAAAAAGTTTTATCTCTATGGGGTACTTTTTAAATTAACCTAAAAAAGTTTTAAAATACAAAATAATTTGTACGTTTTAATGATTTAGATACATTTTGTCAAAACTTTAAATTCAAATGTTTTTATATAAAAATTATGTCAATGTATTATAATTATTTTTAAATTACTTAACTAGCTACTATTATGTAGGTAACTATTATGTATAGATTCTCATACTAAAATTTCAAGTTTTTTTGCCAGAATATAAATATTTTAATAAACACTTGAAAAATACAACTCAACATTTTTCACTGTAAGAAAAACCTAAGTGGAATATTGTATTCGATTTGCCATGTTTTTTTCATCACAAACAAACATTTTTTCATTTATAAATCGAAAAAAAACATTATTAAAATCTATAAATAACACACAAAGAACCAAAATACTTTTAAAATAATATCACGTTTAGTAAATCCTTGTATTGGTTTTTAATGAAAATTTTAAGTCTTTACAGTTATTTATTTTTCAATTTTAACAAAAAACAATATCTTTCAAGAAACTTAATTTAAATAGTTTAGGATGTGCAATTTGCATTATCTCAAAATATAATATTATCTTTTTTGTTCAGCTAATATATAATAAAGTACTTTTCAATTTTATGGAATCTATAAAAAAATTATGTCTTATTGAATCACTCAAGCATGTTCTAAGATAATATAGATCTAATATATGTTCTAAGATATATTCACTTTTTATATTGACTATAAAAAGACAACGAAATCCTGGTAACACTACCCACTTCCTTAATTACTCCCTCAAACATTATTCAAGGCAGTTCTAATTTGAAATCTCTTTATTCCAGGTGCAGACTTTTTGACACTTAATTCATATCCAAACTTGGATATAAAAATGAAATTATATGTTGTTCTTATAGCTATCTACTGCAAATCTGCGACTAATATATATTTTATGGTTCTCAATATCTGGTTGTACATACTAAATAATACATATACTGATAGACGATAGTATATAATATAATACATACATTATACGTCATATACTATCAAGGCCGCCCGCAGGGGGGGGCCAGGGGGGGCCACGGCCCCCCCGCTCTTTAGGATAATTTGTTTAAATATAAAAAAAATAAAAAACAGAATTTATGATAAGTGTATTGTTTTTTCGCTGGCCCCCCCCCCCCCCCGAGAAAAATTTCTGCGGGCGGCCTTGTATACTATGGTTCAAATCCTATAGATCGCATTTTCCTAGAATGTAACAAATTAAACAAAGTTGATTTATTCGTTTATATCTGAAGTTATTATATTTACATTCCTTTTTGTTTATATAACTGTTTTATACTTTGAAATTGTATTATTATTTTTAGTTGAATATTTAAATAACGTTTATTAAATTCTATATACTATGTAATTCCAATATACCCATATACCCATATTTATATTATCTTCCATTGTATAGCTACTATACTTAAATAAATATTGGCGTTTACATCAATAAAACAATAAATAAATAAAAATTGATATTTGCACAATTTAGTTTTTTTTTTAATTTTTATTATTTTCCCTTGTATCTTGAAAAGTACTGAGAAATTTTTTTTTTGAACCTCTTTAAAGTGCCAAATAGAACCCATTATTTATACAGAAACCACCGTCAAAGTATTTTTGTTATTGTATAGAAAAATTTGTTTCATAAAACTTTTATTCACACATACGTTAATTTAAAATCAATAAATTCATTAATATTGCTAAAAGTCTAAAATTAAATAAAACGTGAATGATAAGGCAAAATCAGTTATTATTAAAATTGATTTGTTTTTTATATTACAATAATGCATGTATGAAGAAACTTAAAATTGACATCAATATCTATTCATATTGTTATTAATTACATCGTTGCTTTATTATAAATTATAAAATAAGTTACCTATCTTATACTTTTCAAAATATTTTGTTTTAGATATTTAAAATTATTGTCATAGTGACAATTTTTATCATAAATTTTTAAAGTTTACACTAAGAAATTTTTCAAACTCGCAGTTATATTAGGTATATTTAAATTATTATTTAGTTAACAATTCATAAAATTGTTAATTTTAATAAGTGCCCTTTTCTTTAACTATGGTGTTTTTAGATGCTGGGTTATCAAATATTTGGAGACTTTCAAAGTCTATACATTATACATTTTTTACATTAATAATATGGAGAATCGATATTTTAAAGAACGTCAACATTTTAATAAAAATTCAACATCATCTTGACATTAAATTTTTTTACATAAAAAATTCAAAAATCATCTTTAGTGGCTTATAACGGGCCGAGACCAAAGACGCTGACTTTCGATTGCATTGACAGAAGTTTTTGTAAAACTGTGAAAAAATCACACTGTCTAACAGTATGCATATTTATAGAAAACATTATAAAAAGTATTTGTGGGTGCAAGACAAACGTTTGTAGCGCAGTCTGTCGATATAACTCGCTTTCACGGATGTAAAACGGCCGTTCAGAAATACGATATGGGTATAGCATTTTTGCATTGTCGTTGTAATGTTTCTTAGTTGTCAGTGTCTTTGACCGACATGCTTGACATGCATTTCAGTGGCAGCCAAAGACATTCGCCGAAAGATTAAGTCGCAAGAAAAATTAAACATTTACAGAATTGCATTGTATATAATACCAACCTAGATTCTGAGCGGAGTCAGGTTCTTAACATATAGAGTATCAAACATTTTATACAGTTATTATAAGTATTCTGATATCTAGGTAATTATTCGTTTAGTTTTGGATGAGCATATTGAAATCTATTGAAAAATTGCTGGAAAAACCAGATATTTTCAACAAAATTGATAATAGTTTCATAGTATTATCATTCCAGATAATATTATAGCTTAATTAAATGGTTATCCTCAATATGTACTTAAAAATGTTTAATAAGAAATCATTTATTTTTTTTAAGAATTACGTCATTTTTGAAAATTTTAACCTCCCGTTTGAGTCCTTCAATGTACTACTTACAGTCAGATTGTAACTTTGTGGGAATAATTTTTTACACACGTCACACGAATATGGATTTCTGCTCTCGTAAGTCCGTCGGTGTACAGTCAGTTGGCTACTAATGGCAAATCGCTTATCGCATACTTTGCACTGATGCTGTTTTTCACCCGACTGCATCCAATGATGTGTTATCAAAACACTTCTTTGAAAGAACCATTTGCAGCACACGTACGTGACTATGGTTTTTTCTCTCCTTGTGCGTCTTCTGATATTCTATCATATTGAAAATGTGAGCTTACGACTTGTTACACACATCAAACCGACAGTCTCTCGGACTTACGGGTCCTTCCACCATATGAGAATTCGTTCATTTAATGCTATTAATCCTATAATGTGAAAATAGAAAAATTTATTTTATTGGGTTTTTATAAAAAAAATAAGTAGGTAGCAGTGTGATTTTAACTTTGGAAAGTATTGTTTTTGTGCTAAGTGTGTAACTCACACTTGTTTTGGTTACTATACTAATCTAGTATTCTGTCTTATTTTTTTTTATAAAAATTCTGTAGTGTCTATTCTGATTGTGCGATAATAAGATCTATGAGCAAACCAATGTCAACTGGCAGGTAATAACAAACAAATTTGAAAAACATTTCGATTAACTCATTTTACGACTATTTTTCACCGTATACTACATAATACAATTAAATTTAATTTCTTACTTTAGAATACATTTTGTATGCTCTCCCTTATCCACCCACCACAAACATTACTCCTTACAATTAATGTTATGCATTCACGTTGTGTAATTATTATTCGTAAATTAAATGTTTTCTTTTCATGTAATATCCATTATTCGAGGCAATCAAATTATTATCTCAAAGTCGGTCAAGTTGACAGCGGTTTTCTAATATTATCGTAATAACAATGTAAACGTTCATCTTTTGTCGTCATCGGATACGGTGTAGAAGCACCGCGGAAGGCCATTTTCACTTGTCCCTGATCCGCGCGGACACGACGATCACCGCGATGTCGCGCGATTGCAGATTTGCGTCACATCCGAATATAAATAATAATATGACATTATCGATACCTACGCATCACATTCGACGTTCTGAAAAACCGATGGTACTGTCACACTATTCTATATAGTCATGTCGTCAGTAAAATATATAGGAAATAATTTTAATAGGGGGTCTATAGATGGTCTATGTGGTTTTAAATAATTTTTACTATTTTCATCGAATATAAAATCGTTTTACTTGATATATTATATAACTTAATTTTTTTTTTTTTTTTTTTAATTACATTTCTATACTGTGTAGTGTATATTTATTTATAATAATATGCACATCGCACACATATTTTAGCAATTATAATTATGTACATCCTAACCTATCACTTATCGAGATATGTTGGATCTACACCCGGTGATTGATCGTTTAGGTGCTGTACCGAATTATAGATTACAAATACGAGAGCCAAAAAAAAAAAAAGGAACCTTGTCATTGAAAATTTATATTTTAATAATAATTGTGGTAAAACGTAAACTGACTGATTTTCATTTAAATTTTAAATGCAATTTTAAGAGCAACTCCGGAACATGTTACATGATGACCAGTGGAAAGCTTGCTGTACAATACGTGACATTATAACGAGACGCTGTATACACATGTCTTGTTGTCTCTTCATTTTATTATATTATACTAAATGGATGTTCCACATTATTGCTGTTTATAATATTAGAGCAAAATGTATTACCTATTAATAACTTAAAAACGACAATAATCGTAAACCCTGAATTATCTAGTTGGTTATTTTTTAAATATTTTAATTTTAAATTAAATTAAAAGTGGAAAACGATTAGAACAGTATTGAGTTGGATTCAAGGTTTCCAGTATATCAATATATAATTAAGCGTACAATCAACCCGCCTGGACAGCGAACGCAATTATTCAAGAACTACTATAGTACAGAAGTCAAAAGTCATGTATGTGTATTATGTATAATATACTGTTTATACGTGAAGATAACATACGGCGATGTTTCTTGACCTATAACCGCTTAAAATTAGTAATATTTTATAATATTATGTAAAATACGACAAGTGATGTTTATACTGCATAACATTATAATATTATATATATATATATATCACTGTTATTTTATAATGAATACCTATAAATTATAAAATAATATATATTATAAGTCATAAAAAAAATCCTAATTCTTCATGCTTATAATATATCAAGCAAATTACAACAAGTTTATGGTACCAACTACAATTATTTCCTATCCGTCTTTTCTTATATTTCATCTGTAGATTTAACAATAAATGAGCAATGTATGCAATTTTTCTAAATTATTAACTTGACGGATGAAGCAACAACACATTGGTGGTGTATTTTATTTGATTTATTACTATTATTATTATTATTATTATTATTAATTTTTAATTATCTTTACATAATTTTCATTTTCAAAATTTTGACGGATTACTAGGAAATAAGTTAATTGATATAAATCTATGAATTATGAGTTTAAAGTGGATGCCTAGTGCCTACATAAATGTGGAACTTAAAATAGATATTTGCTTTTCATTGAACAGTATTTAGATGCCAATCAGTGTGAAAAATGTGATAAGATATATATTTTTTCAGAGTAATTTAATTTTGAAATAATTTATTATTTTTTTTGAATTTATTGTAGATTTTGACATTTCTTTATATGCTCATAACTGATGGCAAATAAAATAATCTAAAATATTCAAAAAAAAATGTCCCCTGTATTAACTACTATTAAACATTATTATATAAAATAAAATATTAACGATTACTATACCTGCTACTCACTTAAGTATGTGTAATAAAAAAAAAAATAATAAAAAAAAAATCTTTACACCATAAAAAATGTCAAAAAACATCAATTTATTATAGTTCTGTAATTAAAAAATTCACCTTAATTTTATCTACACTCTTCGATGCCGCTCAAAACATAATATTCAATGTTATAGAAGTTGTCCGCAGAATCGATACTTCTATTTACATAGTGTGGTCTTAATACTGTTATATAACATTAATCTTTATTACAATACTGTTATAATTATATTATGAATAATGTATTATAACTGCTTTACGTTATATATCATAATTGTATTGCTAGAACATCTTCTTAAAAAAAAAAAAAAATGTACTAATTCCTAATCTTTAATTTATATTCTAGGACGTAGATACATATATATATATATATATATATATAAAAGTTTATTATTTGGAAACTGATTTAAATTAACGTACGTATAACCATTGGCTGTGTATAATGCAGTGATTTGATTTGAAATATAATATGATATCGTTCAAATTTAATGTGATAATTTAATAAATTGATGTTCATTAATAATATTCGAGATTTGAATATTTGATCTACTTAAGATAATATCTCTGAGTTGATATTCCATTTAAATCTCATTATAACACGTAGGCAGACGATACAGACTATCATGTTATGATATTATGTACATCATTACGTACACATTTAAATATGTAGGTAATAGGTATGTAATAAGCGTATAATATTATAATGTAAATATATTGTATAATATGTAATAATATTTATAATATTTATACTTATATTTAAGTAAAAAATACACGCAGTAGTTTTAATAATAAATTCAATTATATTTAAACGAACCCTTTATAACAAATAAAGTCATTTGAATTTCACGTAACCGCGATCAACACCTCAGAAACCATTTATACTGGTAAATGATTTGGTTTTATGCGTATTATAAATCAAGTGTTTATTATAGTATTCATAGCATTTAAATATATATTTTAATTCGTTCAATTTTAGTAAATACGAAATGAAAAACTTGGAAAATAATCAATTTTAAGATTTTAATAAGAAGTGAGTTATAACAATAATAACTATAGAATAATATATACTAAGATTTATAAACTTACTGAAATTGGAATACCCGCCACTACATAGCGTTATAAAAACGAAACGGAAAAGTATCATTCGAATAAACATTATTTGAATTTTAAATTAATTTTTTACATAACATTTGGTTACTTTTCATTACGATAACACTTTAAAAAATAATAAAAATGTGTATCGACGTATCGAAGTGTTCCGAGGATAAACTCGACAGAGTACCATCGTGTGTAAACTATAAAGGTCAAGCCCCGGGAATAAGCACTCGAAACATATTTAATGATTATTTCGAGGATAATCGTGAGTAAAATTTATAATTATTATCGATCGTATCTAACCAAACACTGCAGCAACAAAAAAAGCACGATTTTCCGCTGGGCCACTGGTGATATTTTGTCATCCTGTAAACCCGATATTGCGGAGGGTGGGGAAGGGTATTTTGTAGATTTTAACAAACGCACATGCACGAAGAGTCACGGCCGGGCCAACTATACGTTTTATACACAATGAATAAATGATGGAATACAACAGTCGGATAGCCTGTAATAATAACAAATACAAGACAATATTTATTCGGTATTATAACGTTATTAATGACTGTTTGAATATGTCTCAAAACCGAAAAATTAGACTGGTATGCTGTTTTAAAACTTAACTGTGAGTCTATGAAATATTAAAAACGAATTATTCAACAATGATTATAGACTACCATTATAGATAGGAGCGTTGTGTGTGTGCGTACAATGTGGTTTCAGAATCTTACTCAGAGACCGGAGTGATGTTGTCATTTTCATAAATATTAAATATTATTTAATGGAGCCACAACTATCCCGTTATAGTCTTAATTTATTTTCGTAGTAGAGCAAATAAGAGGCAAATCGTTTATATATTTGGAGGTAACGGTGTACCACTCCTAAGTGTACGATGTATACCTAGTAGACATTTTAAGATGACGATAAAGATTTAGTCGAATAACATTTTTGTAATTACACCAAAATGTATAGCAGTTACGAAAAATTTAACAAAAATCCTGTAGAGTTCATCCAAAAAACACCAACAGCTAGTTTTATGTAATAATCACAATATATATGTTACTATATACCTATTATACAAAATTATTTACTTGCCGTTATTTTTTTTTAATAATTATGTGAATTAGAATTTTTACTTTGTAAGTATCTATATTTAGAGACTTTATTATATTTATTAGTTTAGATTTATATACCATATAATCAGGTAAGTCCTATGCTAATTCAAACGTCTTTAGAACCAGCTTTTTTTATTATTGAATTATTAAGTAAATTATTTTTTTGTATTTTTCATATTTCCACTTATAATTCTAACGTTCTAAGTTAATAAAATATATATTAAGAATAATACTTTTTAAAAATAGTTTTACAGTTATAACAAATATATAATATACTAATATAGAACACAGTACTTACCTATATTATATTATACTCAAACAATTTATTAAGTTATACAATTTTGGTAGGTTTGTATTATAATTACTACCATTTAAAATTATCATCATATTTCATACTTATTTTATAAAAATCACATCGGATCTATAATCTTAGTACACAATGTTAAATATAGCTCAATAAAACTCGTTTAAAATACGATTTAGATACATTAACATTTAAAAAAAAACTCATCTGCACATAAATGTTCAAATAAAAAGGGTGATTCTCATTTGAAAAAAATAAGACATAGACACATAGTACATGATATTCCTAAAATAATACAAAATGTAAACATTTCAAAATAATGTACCTAAGTAAATTAAAGAGCTCTAACAATCAGATTTTATATGAATTCATTATTATAAAAACAATAACGGAAGTGTATTTTTGGTGAAACATTCTGTAGAATATAATTTTAAATAATTCTATGTAAATGCTTATAAATTAATTTAATAAACAATGTATAGTATGTCACTATGTAATATTATGGTATTGTTATCAATAGTAGATACTATAGTTGACAATGACAATTATTTTTAAACTCAGCTTTGTCTATTTTCAAGCTTGTTCAATTTACATGAATTATCTATACAAAGAATAGCTGTCATTTATCAACGATTAATACTTATTACTAAATCATTAAGATGTTTTATGTAATGGGTACTATAATTAATATAAGTATTCTTATACAGGGGCACAGAGCTAGTACGATTCACACGAATAATCGTATTGTCGCATTAAACTATGGTAACAAAGATTATGGTGGTCGAATAAATGTATTAAATATCGATTAAATTTCATACTATCTAACTTTAAATGACTAAAAACTGGAATAAAAATTAACTATTTTATATAGTCATAGATCAACTTTGTCTTGGAGAATTTAGCAGAATTTTGTACAAAATTGATTCGTTAATGTATATGTCTGATACGGATATCACCTGATGAATCTAAATGGTAGGTTTGGTACCTACAAAACCAATTTAGAACGTTAAAAATGTATGAGTAATGTGTTTCATATTACATTATGCGGTGTATTATATTACGTCGTTTTTATTATACAATTGGCTACATATAGTCTGTTAAAGTATTCGACTCAGAACTTGTAATTTTATTTAAAAATACAAGTAATGTAACCGAAACCTTTATTTTATTATTTCGTTGTACCAATATAAAAACTGGTAAAGTTATGTAGTATTAGTGGACACCGCTTATAAGACTCACGGATATAAGGTTCAATCGCTTATAAGATTCAAAATCGTCAGGAAAGGTCCAGATGTATCCAAATATATATAAGAAAAATTCAGTTATAAGACTCATCTATTCGGTTTATAAGATTCAAATAATGAAAAAAAAAAAAAATGATGTAAAATAAACATTTTTGGTTAAATTTTAAAAATAAATTGATTTTGAAAAGTTATATTATTTTTGTTCGTATTATTACTGGTTTCAATTCATGTTTTTTCATGTTTTGTAATGTGTATATGTATAATTTTTACAACAAATGTTATCGCAATTTTACGTAATTATTGTAATTTGTGATATAAATATACACCCACGATTATCTGGCACTGCTATCGTAGTTTTTAAGTTTTTTTCCCACTTCGCCTAAAAGATTCACTTTGTGCTGGTTCCAAAGTGAGATTCATAAGCGGTTTAGTAGTTTTACAGTACTTAATATATTTTTCTTGAACTTCAGTAGATTTGTCTACTCGTTCTATATGTATTTTATTTGTATAAAATGTGCTTCTATAGACGTTATACATGCATAGTAATTAGTATTACACGAATTGTATTTTAAGATGAAGTTTAAACATGTAACGGTTCAGTGGGTAGATGAAATATATCAAATACTTGACATTCACATAACAATATTATAATCAACCAATTACAAATAATCAATATTTGTGTTCAGCGTTTTAAACGTAATTCGAGTGTTATTAAAATAGAATGTCACAGTCATAACTAAAAAGCCTAATGCTAAACGCACTTCATATATTATGGTATAAGTCCAGCAGGTATAGTGTAAACCTTTATAACTATAATCTACATGCTACATAATATTATCATTACGAGAAGCATGTACAAGCCACGTGCTGCTTTAACAAAACCAATTATGTCACAAATATACTATAATATAGGAATAATATTCAACTATTATAGCTCTGTCGTTATTTTAAATTTTAAATATTTCCGTTGTCCTACGAGAATGAAAACTATTTATTACACTATTTTATTTGAAAGGTCACCCACATGTGTTGTGTTATATCATTCTCATAAACATACATAGAAAATTTGTGTGAGTATACGTAAAAATCATTTTTTTTTCGTTAGCTCTAATATAATATGAGTGTTGTAACTTATTATAAAATTAAAAGCTAAGAACATATTGTATGTGTTTTAATTGTTTGAAAGTAAATTGTGAACATTTTTAAATTGCTATGATATTTTACTTTTACATACCTATTCATATTAGCATTCTTAAAATCTATTAGATGTAGTACCTATTTGTATAATTCAATATTTTATAAGATTAAAAGCAATGAAATAAAATTGTTCTGCTAAAATTAAATCTGCTATGTTGTAGATATGCAAGATAGAGATATTATTTTGGAGATCATCGTAATACTTAATTATTTATCACACTTAAGAAAAATTGACATTTCTGTTAACTATAGTCTAGAAACAATAAGCACCAATTTATCCATACGAGATATAACTAATTGAGAAATATTTATATATGTACTAAAAATTAACAAATAATAATAAAAAGTAGGTACATATGATATAAATTAAAAAATATTTTGTAATTTATGTTTTAAATTGTTTTCAAAACCAAAGTATGATATATTTTATCACTTTTTTACAGACAGATTAGTCAGATTATACTTTATCAGTAAACCAAAATCACCCATAGTTTTGATGTACCTATATGTATCGATCATAAATGGATAGCAACAAGTTGCAGGGTAACAAGTATGATATACTATGTAAACATAGTGTCATTGGATAATATATTTGCGTGTACTGAAAGATAGTTTATGATATATTATATTATATTCATATAATTATATATATTATATATAATAATTATTTATATATTTATTATTATATTTCATATTTTCTAATATTAATAAATCAAATAACATTAAAACTTTTATCTCTGGCTAGTGTATGCCACAGTCTGTACAGTCTGATAAAATCATCATAATATAGAAGTACTTATACAATATTCCTACATAAAATATAATTTCAATTTAACGTATATTTTAATAATACTGTATCGAATATATACTGCAAAGATTTTTTTTAAATATTTAACCGACTGCTTTTCTTTAAAATAAACCGCTGAAAAGCACGACTTTAATAATAATCGGGACAGTGACACGATATTTTTTTTATTTTTTTTTTGACAAACGAGTTGCTCACGATGACGATGGCGAATATTGTTCAAGACTTCACGGTCAACTGTATTTTACATAACTATATATTATAATTATGTTATGCCCGCGTAACAATAGCGCATTAGGTCAACGTTTTTTTTTCCTCAGAAACGATTTTTTGTAACACAGACAGACATAATAGTATAATATATTATACAGTATAATAAATATATATAATAAAATATCTATATATTATATTATATATATATTGTACTTAATATTTATGAAATTTCAAATTTATGATAAAAAAAAATATCTTATTTATGTTTGTATGCAATTAAAAAACAAATGCAAATACAATATATAGATGAGTATTTCATATAAACAAGTACTTACAAAATTACTAGGTGGATACAATAGCCACAAAAAAATGAATCATCAAACATATACTAACCTCATTGTTTTCCTTTATAGTAACTAATAATTTATCAAGACTTTAATTTTAAAAACTGTTTAGTCTATAATATATAGGTACTAAAGAGTTAAAGGATAATATATTTATAGATTAGTATGTAATTTTAAGTAGTGGATCGATTGTAGAGATACAAACTTCTTTTTTTAAATAAAATCCATTTTTTTTATTATTATTATTATTATTTATTAATTATTGAAAAAATAGTTTACGTATTTTATAAATGTTGATAATAATAAATCAAAAGACTGAAGAGTAATAACAATGTAGGCACTGAAGAGCTAGGATGATAATCTATGATAAATGATAGACTTAAAATATATTGAATTATAGAAGCTATACTGATTTCAAAATAAAAAATATTATAGGAATTAATATTATTTTATTAAAGTCTTATTATTTGTAAAAATTATCGGAATATATTATACAAAATACTAGATTAAAAAGTACATCCATTTCACATTTTATATAAGTAAACCATATTAAGAACTATTAATTGTAGTAGGTACGTAAAGATTAATTGCTCGAACATTACTTATCTCGATTTAATAGATGCATTACTTTAAAAAGAAAAAAAATCTAACCCAACCTAAAATTAGATTCTCGCTTTGAAAAAAAAAAGTTTATATCATAACAGGTTTTTACTTTAAGAGTAAAAATTTTTTAAATATTTGAAAATGGGGATAATAGGATACAATTATTATAAAAATATAAATATAGTTATAATAGGTATATACTAGATTCCTAATTTAAGTACAGTATTTAAAATTTCCAAAACCTAGAATTTTAGTTAATTTCTTTATAAAGAACAAAAGGAGTTGATCACTATTAGCAAACCACCCTGTACATACGACTGTACCATATCATTATATCAAGTACATCAGATGTCATTAGGCAATGAGCTCAACACGTGACTTCCGATCAATAATATTATATATCTAATAATACTTTTATTAGGTATATTGTATTTAGACAAATTATGTATTATCATTTTTGGTTGATTATAATATTAATACGTTCGTTAAACATATCAACAGTCACTTGTATTCAGTACCTACTCACGTATAGGATATAGCATTATAGCCATATAGGGCTTATTAAATCCAATACATTTGCGCATTTGCATAGTGTTCATGATAAATACTATAAAAAATTCATAGTTCTTTATAATAATTAAAAAAAAACATACCAGTGTCATTCGTTATTGTTACTTGGTACCAATTATGATATAATTTTTTTTAATTTTTTCAATAAATGGATTTGGCCGTTAAGTATTTTGTTTTCAATAATATTATTATTATTATTACAGTATTTGTAGTATTAAATCAACACGTGAGTCAATACTAATTAGTAGTGCCCAACTCTATTTGATATTAACTTAATTTAGGTTTTATTATTTTATGTTCTATGACTGCCTCTTTTCTTCTCTTTAAACGTTTTTCTCTCTTTCTCTCTCTAGCACACTCTCAATATTATCATGTTCTATTATTTGTCCATTGGATTAATAGCTATAATCGTTTTTCCTCCGGAATCAAGTACAAATTTATAATTTAAACTTTTATAATGTTTTATAGTGGTATCCGTTTGATTTTAAATTATTTTCGCTTCTTTTGTACTCACGTTTATACAATTTTATATATAAATGCATACTGCTGTTTTGTACACGTCAAACTTAAATTATATTAAAAACGAGAGCGAATAACATTTTATTGACGGCTTCTTACAATGCAAAAGACAATAATAATAAGCCATTTTATCATAGCCTTTTTAACTTAAATATTTTCAAAGGCATGCGATTAACAATGCTTGCATTCAAGTTATATTAAAAGATAAAAAAAAAAAAACGACGTTTTTATTTAATTATTTTACTGTAGGTATTTTATTTATTTACTTATTTTTTGTTTCAGATCAAACACTACGGATAATATTAAGCAGGAATTACAAACGCGAGATTTTCGTAAAACAAACAGACAAAAAACTATAGACAAAGTAGCGTCTTCTTAAACTCCGTGGATATAATTTTATTAATAAAAATTTAAGATATATCATTTAATTTAGTACACACAAGGTCATTTTTTTTACGTTCAACAATATTATTTTCAAGTATAAAAATATATTTAATACCCATATGTTGTTTTGAAGTTTTTTTTTTGATAATTTAAGATACGATATTTTTCCATCTCTTAAAATATATTGAACAAACTCATATCATTATTATACACAATTTTGATTTTAAAACAGTGACCTCTAGCCAACCTCTAATTTAAACGTTTGGTTATAAAATAGTTTTATACGTTGAATATTATACCTATAAAATGCGTGGTGGTGGTGAATATCAAATATCCACCGTTTAGATTGAAATAATACGTTATGAACGTTTGAGGAGTGGAGTGATGCAATTTTAAGTGTATATTATGTCCTGTATTCTGTAATCAGAAATCAGATATACTTTTTATAAATTACCTAATTAAATTGAAATAACGGAAGTCGATGATATAGTTGTATGTAATAATTTATAGCAACGTTTAGTTGGAAATTCATTTTTTGAAAAAACTAAGCTTACCTATATGAAAAAAACAACACATAGAAAACTCTATAATCGTTTTAATATTTCAAAAAAACTATTTTGACATTGATTTTAAACGACCACGCATAGTTGCAGTACAGGTAACTAACCTTACCTACCAATGTAGTTGTATATGTATAAAAATAATTTATTGTTATTTTACATCTGTTAAGATTTACGGGCGTGGCGTGATGATAATATCATATTATTGTTATCATATTGTGTTTATTTGCATAATATTATGTTTTCGTAGGTTCCATTCAAACTTTTCCGTTCACGAACAATAGTATTTATTGTATAGTTTATCTTCACTTGAACGTTGTAATTACATTTAATCATATATGAATCCCACTTTGACACACCACTCTCCGATACAGTCCAACGTTTTTTTATTGTTTTCATAAAATAGCTGTTCACATTCCAATGCGGAACCCAATGTGTGAATTCAAATATGACGTAATTATCGGTCTCTCGCGTTTCCCTCTATTTTCCGTATTTACCTATAGGTACACTGAACAGCTACGGTGTGCAGAGCTGTAAATAATAAATATGCTACTATTATCGTTAACATTTTACCCATTGTTTACTAATATTTTTGAGCATATCATAGTAAAAATAGTTTAAATTCATTAGAAATGCTAAATAGCAATTATAAAATAAATAAAAGTGGTCGAATAATACGTTAGGTAAACCAGTCCATTATAATTGGCACGATAAGCTGGTAAAAATGTAATCTTATCAATTTATTATTAGAAATATTTTAAACAGGGTATAAATTATGTTAAAGTGAATTTTCAAAACCAACGACTTTGGCTAGTCATAATAAATATATGCTGTATTTTATAGAAATGTAATATTGACATGGTATTTCTCACGTCTCATGGTGGCAGTAGCAGACCAACTATTACAGTAAAAACGTTTAAACAAATAAATAATTTTGTGCAATGTTATTGACTTTTTATATGATATATTAATATAATATTACTACGAATATTAAGAATAAGTACTATTATTTGATGTCGATGTTACGATCGGCTGTATTACAACTATAATAGATTTAGTAACATGGCGTAACCATTACACATTTGCGCGTAATGCCGTAATAGCGAATAATAATAACCAACCATTAGTGATGGTTACATTGCCACGGCGGCGGGATCGGATATCCGAAAAACGAAAAATCGGCACTCGCCAACAATTGCACAGGTAAATAATTGCTTTTCCGCTGCCCGTAATTTCACCACGAAAACTAGTTTCGGACATCGTCACGGCTATATTACGATACGTTTAGGTGGTGCACCACGCGGTGACCTAATATAATTTTATATTATGCACAACTCGACCGAACACTCTCTCACACATACACACACACACTTACAAAATATTAAGCATACTCTCAGTTGTACAGCGCTGTAGTACATTCGCACGTTTATAGAATAATAATAATAATAACAATAATATGATGATGATGATTATGATGATACGCTGTACATTTAAAATGCTATTCTTGAGACTGCAATAAATGTTTAATATTTTTATTAATAAATAGGTTGGTCGTACTTGTCATAATAGTAATTGTTTTATTATGTCGTTACAAACGATTACATTTAGCATTCGGGTATTATTTTAATAATACATTTATCGTTGATTTCTAGTAGAAGTACATTAAACAAAATTCAAAATACACTAAAAATAAGCGGCCGAGAAGGAATCAGAAAAACACTAGCTACCTATCGAATCCATAAACCCAAGCATCATCGTAATAAGAAGTATAATATGGACCATACATTATCGACGATATAGACATGAAATATTATTGCAAAACACGACATTTAAATAATTTTACAATAATAATAACGAATTTATATTTACGGAGATTTCAGTGAACTATGACTGGTCTAACACATGCTGAATCTTTACGATTTAATAATTTAGGTAGATCTATGCAAGCGTCTAGGTTAATGGTTAATGAAGCCAAATCATAGTAATCTCAGTTATGTGTTACGAAGACTATCGAACGGTTGAGATCTTTGGTTTTTTTTTTTGAACTAAAAATATATTTGTACCTGACGAAAAATTATATTAGTATTAATATATTATTAAAATAAATTATAATAAATGTATAAACTTGTATTTAATATAAAAATAATCAATTCATTTTCATAAATTATAATAATTACAATTTCATAAAAAATATAGCTTTTTAAAAAAGGATAAAAAGTAAACTGTAATAAGTTAAAATAAATATATGTCAAATTATGGGTAGTGTTAGCTGCTAAGTGCCAACATATCCTAAATATTTTAATAAATAACTGCATTTTGTATCAAATGTTATATTAAGTGTTTTATTTTTACATAAATTTATGTTTTCTTCCTTTTTTATAGTAGTTCATTATCACTGAAAATGTATTTTCGAATTCATCGTGATTTGAAATTGTAGACCTGAATACGATTTAAGCTACTTTTCTATTTCATCATACTTTTTATATATTTACATAATATATTGGTGCTTTTTATACATTTCGAGGTTGATTTTCGCTATTTACTTGTACCAGTGCCAAATATCGAACTCCATTACTCGGAGTAATTTACTCCATAAAAATAAAAACAATATGAATTGTGCGTTTTCAATCGTATTTTATCGTTTACGAATTATTATTGATACAGTTATATACCAAATAGCTTGCAGCCCGCAAATAGTCGTCTATAGATTATACATCGTGCATAGAGCTATATACGAGTAGTTAAGATACACCTGCAGCAATATAAATTATAATATAATCTGCAAGTTATTGAAATGGTAATAACTAGTAACCACTGTGACATACTGCTCGTGGAATAGCTTTTGAATTTATTGTAAACATAGATAAAAAAAACTGTTTCTAGATTTTTTGTGAATACTAATGTTTTAGGTTACAGAAAACCAAGATTTAGAGTGAATTATTTTTTACCCATTTCATACTTTAATATTGTAGTAAGTAGACACTATCGTAACGTGTCAATTACTTCCCACCACATTCTCTTCACAGACAAATAGCCACTTCGACCACTGTGTACATATTATATTATACATACCTACCTATATATATTATATTATGCTCGCGTATTGTCGTTGTGTAATAGTAGGTCACGGGAAGTGTACGATAACAATACCTAAATAATAATAATACCCTTTATACATGTACCTATATACACGAGCACAGTATGTGTAGTACGTGTGAAGTGTGCACCAATAATATAAATATATATATATATATGAATAGACTAAAGCATAATACACAATGTATTGTATGGTATACTATACGCAGACACTTGATTATATTGTCGTGTTTGTCACGTATATTACAGCTGATACAGCGGCATTCGGTCAAACATATGAAAATAATAATAATTTGTTAATATTTTTACATTATATAACCGGTTAAAAAAATTAAGTGATATACATATATATATATAAAATACAAATTGTTGTATTAATTAAATTTTATAAAACATGCGTATAGTTTTTAATTTCAGAGACGGATGTGGTATAAAAATATAAAATATTTAGGTATAAAAAGTCGATGACGTATGAATAAAATGTATGATAACCCTGATTTTTGAGTACGAATAAAATCCAAATCAAACTGTTAAAACATTATTATTTCAAAACGTACGATCATGACGTGTCGATAAAATTATAGATAGCAGTAAAAACAAAACAATTAAGTTCACCCTAATTCAATACTTCCGCCGTGTTATAATGTTTTTAAGTTACGTTTGTGAAATTCAGTACCTAGGAATTTTGATTTTCGAAAGAAACTTTATAAAAAGCATTTGATAGAGTTCAAATAATTTAAATGTTATTGTAAATGTAAATTAATTATTATATTATAATATGTATATTGCATACTATATTATTATATAGTTTTTTAAATATTAAATATAATTTCGAAATGAAAAACGAAATTTTACTGATAATAAAATTATTATATTTTATTACAAATAGATAAACACATACCCATTACTTTGATATCTTTTAATAGAACAATTAAATATAATATTATTAATTCAATACTAATCTTTACGTAATTTAATTCGGTACAACAATATATGATACTATTGCGTATTAAATCTATATTGACATTACCTACTATATATATTGTACTTTGGTGACTTAAGAGTAATGAGTACCAGGTACTCAGTACCTATTACCTATTGAAACTGAACTACAGTTCTAAAATACATAATATACAGTCACCACAATTCTATTAAGTTCCAATGTCACGTGTATATAGATACAATATGATTATTTTTGTTGCAAATTACGAGAAAAGGTAAAATATGAGTTATGTATATTACAATAATCAATTTTTTTTTAAACGTTTTTCTATTCTTAAAAATAATAAACAAAAACATTCTAAGTTATCTTGTCATTTTTTCATTTTCATAGTAGTAAATCATATAATATTTATATTTTATAGGTACAACGTTATTTTTTTTAAAATGCATGATATCATTTACCCAATTTACGAGTAGGTAGGTTAAATTTCAATGTAAAAACTTAATATTATTAGATTTTCAATTAATTTCTTTTACGAGGAGTGGTAAAACTACGGTGAAATAATGACAACACATCTATACCCACGATTTCAAAAATTCAATGTACCTACCTACATATACATAAATTATATTTAAATTATAATAAGATAAGTACAATAATTTTGTTTTATGCTAACGGTACACATTATTGTATATTTTAAATGGAGTGAATATTATACAACGGATTATAATATATAATTTTCATAAACGTGAAGGAGTTATATAGGAGCACAATATAGGTATATGACGAACCACCTGCAATTGTTGTCATTTACCACATATCATAAATAATAATATGTAACGGTTTAATACGGTGAGGTAAAATATATCATATACACATATACACTTGACATTCGACATACCTACTATAAATACATATAATGTATATATTATTGGTAGGCCTAATACAAATAATCAATATTTGTGTTCGACTACGTTTTAAACGTATAATTCAAGTATTATTAAAATAGAATGTTAAACAGTCATAACTCGAAAGTGTAACGCTCGTGTCTTTATTATGGTCTACAGCAGCTATGATGTATTACCTTAAACCTATAACCTACATGATATTATAATATTGTACATATATTATCATTTATCACATACGAGAAGCACGTAGTTTGTACGTGCTGCTAAGACAACACCAATTATTATGTTACAAAGACAATAATAATATATTCGACTTAATAGCTGTGTCGTTATTTTGAATATTTCCGTCGTCTCACAAGAATAAAAGACTATAATATTTTATTATATTATTTTATTGTAGAGGATGCCACACCCGCATTTGTTGCCTCCGTCTCTTAAAGTGGACAAATATACAACACAGCCAATTTGCGTTTAGCAGAAAAAAATTTGTGTCATTAGCTTTAATATTACAAAGAAACTATGCAAACTCAGTGGTAATAAAAGACCTATATTTGTGTGTTGACTTTTACATTATTTCAATTTTAAATCAATTATGATTTGGTTTATTGAATATTAAACATTTACAATTCAAAAATATTATAAGATACTTATACATCGTAAAAATCCAATTTCCAAACAAGTATCGATTGTCAGGTGTTGGCTATTAATCTATTTTATAGGAATAATGATAATATAAACGATTTTATATTTTATTTCCCGATGATAATCTTTTAAATGTAAATATTTGTTCAAGTCAGAAATTAAACGTGTACTTGAAACACTAAAATATAACATTTTTAACAATCAATAATAACACGAGTAGATATTACAAGTGTTTACCGTTTTTAAAATATGTCATTTGTCAATCAGAATTCAAAATAATCGAGGAATAAACCTAATGGTTAATATTTTTGTTTGTTATACTTATAAATTTATAATATTATTAAGTATGTGCGCATGCAGCTGTATTATAATACACTTTTACACAAATTATTGACAAAATAAATTTTTTATTTTGTCATAATTCAAAACTAATAACAGTAATAACCTTAGATGCTTAAAAATGTTCCAGATATTTACATTGATATTTTCGATAGATGGTAAAATTGTTAGTTCTTTTTGAACTGTTTATAGTTTTTGTTTAGCATTAGAAATTTATAATTTTTATTATTATTATTTTGATTTAAAATTTCTGTATGTTTAATTAAAATGCTTGAAAATTTATTACAATAAATTATGTTTATTACAAATTTTTAATGCTGGAATTGAAATAAAACTAGTATAAATTTAGATTCATTTTTTATAAACATTGGAAATATTATAGCTGTTACGAAAACGTACGTGAAAAGTTTAAAATAAATTTATGACATGGTAGTTGATGATTGTGCTATAGTTTTAAATATTTAATACAAAACGCCATGTAAGTTTTGCTTAAAAAATTGTAAGCAATCAAATAATTTTTATGAGAATATAAAATTTAAATTTTGTTTATTTATACCCCTAACGGTCGTAACTCAAAATAACTACTATATAGGTACCTATTTTAATATTTAAAACGTAATTCAAAAAGTATTAACCGTGAAAACTTAAAACATTCCATTACTGTATTTAAAACAATTTAAAAATATTTAGACTAATCTTTAGCTATTACGATAGGAAATTGACATTTTCTACTTTTTTTAAAGTATTGATAAAAATATTTGGGTTTGTTTAAAAAAAAAAACTTGAAAATTAGGAGTCCTGAGAAATTGAATACTTAAGCTTTAAACAATAAATAATGATTTTAGTTTTTTGGTTTGAATTCAAATAATATACTTGTGAGGACTTGAAATGTTAACATTTATTTAAATATTATATTTTACTATGCACAGTGAAATTTTCAAAATATTCAGTTTATTTTTGAGCCATTGTTTAATTATATTTTATTACTAATAGGCAATTGGGGAATAAATTATTATAACAGCGTATAAATAAATGATAAAATAAACTTTGTAATATACATGATGATAGATTATCTCTATTCAGTATCGTTTTTCATGTGTGATGATTTATAATTGAAATCAAGTTTAATAAATGTATTATTGCGATTGCTCAATGACGAGATACACTCGACTCCGCAAGTGTACAGTACAGCGGTTACCTATAGTACTTACATGCTCTCTGTGTGTGTTTATTAGATATATATTAATATATATATTATTATTATGTGTAGTTTATATAACCATAAAATATGAACAGAAACAAAAAAAGGAAAAAAATCTACACTAAATTACGATTCAAGGTTGACTACGCGTAACATATTTTGACGAAAAAAACTGCTAAAAATTATAATATATCATTCCGGTTCGTGGGCCAATGAGAATCGAATTCGACGAATAACCTAAATACTGCTTACGGTTGTCGTTTGTATGCTACAATAGTACACGGAGTTTGGTACCTATTTTATTACGATGCCCAAAAACGGCCACCGTCACATTATAATAAATTCCGCGATTGCAGTGGTGATTTAATATTCTCAACGAATAATTCGAATGTGCTCACTGTTTTCTGTGCACTCGTCGCAAGAATTGGAGTGGCTAAAACCTGACAAGTTGTTTGAAATTTATTCGTGAATTTAATTTAGGTTTAATTTTTATATTAGGTATACAATTTTATTGCCGTCAAAGATCAATTTTGTATCAACAACTCAAACCCGCTCTTGCTTCACGATACATATACATTAAACCAGTACCGTTATGCAAGTGTATTTAGCCATATAGGTACCTATTTCCTAATCACTGTTAATTGTTATGACTTACATGTAATGTTTATAACACTAATTACCGTTATAGTAATCAATGTACCACGATAAACGTACCTACCCCACCATATTTCGACTCCTAAGCAATGTAAATGAAATATATTTTATGTAATAATATTTTTTATGGTTTATGTTGAATTTAAAGTTAAATGATAAATTATAAGATACGAATCCGATACGTCAAACCTCAAAAATGTTATAAGTAAATTTATTTTAAGATTATACAAAAATTATAATGTAAACGATTTTGCTGGAACATGTTTTACCTAAGTTAGCGTGCGTGGATCGGAGAGAGAAAATAAGTGAGCTAACGTCATATTATTATAATATTATGGAGAAATTATTTCATCGATTGATTTTCGTAATGTTCATTACAAATCTATTTAACTCAAAACATATCATTGTAAATCGTAAAATTTAAGATTCTTATCGTGGTATCAACAAATCATTAAAAATATAATTCTCATAATACTCTTATCTCGGGTAAATATTTAAACATGCAAAATAAAAATATAGAATTTATTTACGGAGGAGATTGTTAACTTTTAGGTTCAGATTAATTTGGTATCAACTGTCAACTGGATGAATTTTCTTTACTGAGATAGTTGAACGCAGAAGAAATTATATACGTAGGTATTTACTGATATTACACTATTGATCATGTTTTATCCCTACACCATAATTGGTGACTATAAAATATAGTATTGTAATTATATACAATTCATAAAAAAATATTTATTTACAAGACAAATATATCATGTCCAACATGCATGTAACGAAAAAAATACTGAAGTAAATTAGTGGATTTTTTTTACATCCCTCATTTGCTATAAAAGTAGGTTAATAACTACAGCTAATCAGAATAAAATATAAATTATATATACACTATCATAATATATTCATCTGCTCATGCGTATAATAATTATAATAATATGTAACAATAAATATATTCAACAGCGTTGGTGCAGAAGTCTCGCGATGGCATAATATTTTTCATTCCTTACATATGACTATACGAGAGATGGGCTGCGTCCTCATAACATATTGTTAATCTACTGTGATAATGCCGCCAATAATAATTATTAGTTGTGTGATCAAATTTGTATATTTTGTATTTGTACACGCGCCCGATCTATTATCAGTCTAACGATTATAACGTGTGAGCAAAACTTAGACAAGTTACGTTACGTACCTAATTATGGATATATTATGCAATATGCATATCATAGTTTTGTAATGATTTTCATTATTAGAATAAATTGACCTATATTTAATGATCAGATACAATTATAATATTATACAATATCTGTCTTATTCGATGTATGATTTTTAAAGCGATTCATATCATATACATACTATATAGTACTTAGGTACCTACCTAGCTATACCTACTATTAAAATGTAGGTGCGCAATAATATTAAAAATGTAGCCATGTCAGTATTATTGAAATAAAAACATCGTAAAAACCCGTCTATACATCTTGGACATGATGTGATAGGAGTAGATTTGATTCGATACCTTCTATATTGTGAACAATATTACAAAACAATGTCAGATATTATGTGAGAGCGTTACAAAAGTTTGAAAAATAATATACAATTTCTAAATAATATTTAGTCGAAAAAAATTCCCATTATATCAAATATATACCTTGCTATATAACAAATATAACCATATAGGTATATAGGTAATATTTTTAATAATATAATACGTCGTACTTAGATAGCGTTGTACTTATTCTTATTCTTATTGGTTTGTAAGTTTTTGTAAATAAATTATCAAGTACAGGGTCCCCACCTTCTTTTTCACCGTAAATAACTGGTAATAAACTAGTTTTTCAAAAATGTCAATTTTGCAAACTATATCTAAGCTGCAGGTGCTACTTTTATATTTAATAATATTTGTTATGCTTCTGCTTTTAAAATTATCAATTAGATACATTTTCGATCATTCAGTTTACACACAAAATCATAGTAATATTTTCGAGAAAAAAAAAACAAAAAATAAAAAATAATATAATATGTTTGATAATAATTTAGCTATAGAGCAAAGATACTATATTGGAAATTGCGAATTGTGAAGGAAAATAAGCCACATAATAAAATATGAAGATATTATTAACAGTTATAAAATACATAGTAATGACAAATGGCTAATGACGATGCGGTTTTAATCAATTGTTATGAGTCTGTATAAGGAGCCAGTAGAGACGTTGTGTCTTGGAAATAGAAATTTTAAAAGTAAAACTGCATAACTGCGGTTAAATGCACCCTCTTGCGTTTCACAAGTTCACAACGCGTTCAACAACCTAGATAACCTACGTAAACGGTCCTCCGACACCGCATTGCACCGTAACCGCGGTATCTCGCCAGCGTTATTGGACTGAGTACATGATATCAATAATAATAATATTATTATTATTACCTATCGTTAAACCTATTAATATTATGTTGGCGGCGGCCGAGGTCATTGCGGCCGAGAACTTGCGGGGGAGAGGTCATTGCGACGGCGATCCCCCACCCTACCAAAAAACAATGTCAAGGACTGGGTCGGCGGCGGTTGCAGGATATAATACCAGTCTTATTTATTATTACGACCGTCGCCGTTGGTATTTATAATGTGTTTATTTTTCGCGGCCGCCGCCGTTCACCTCGTCGATCGTCCGTCGCGGCGAATGTCGGTCAGCAGCCACGACGGTCGACGGGACCCGACGTGCATAGCTGTCGGTGGATGGACGGGAGGAGGAAATAAATGAATAAATAGACACAGAAATAGAATGAAAAAAAAAGTAGGAACGCCATAGGTAGTAGAGTACGACGGTACACCGACAATGCCTACGAGCGTATTATTATTGTTCATCGAGCTCGTTTTTTTTATTATTTATTTATTTTTTTTATGTCGTATTTTTTTTTTTAAACAATATGACGCTAGACCCATAACTTTGTTTTGTCTCGTCGTCGTTTCACCCCGAGCTCCCCGCCAACGTAAGTATGGCGGCGGACGGAGTGAGACGTCCGCTGTGGTCCGCTGCTTCCGGGTGCGCTGGCCGGTACTTCCCCGCCGCTAATCGTCGAAGCGCTTTCGTAACAATAATGCGATAGTAATGACGACGACGATCGCGATTATAGTATTATTATATACCTATTACTAAATATGCAGTAACAATAATATTATAGGACGGAATGACAATCGCGAGACATTCGGTTAAAAAAAAATCTTTATTCGATACCGTTCGAAGTGAGTAAACCTGTATCCTACAACCTACTCTGTGACAACGTTTCTCGATCTTTGCAGTACAATGACCCAAATATATATATTTACAATGTGAATAATACTTCGCATGTCACCCCGACGTACATTATTTGTGTGCATTTTATTATTGTTGTGTAGATTGCGATAACATAATCATATAATATTATTATAATACCTAATATGTAAACCAATTGGTGCAAGCTCAAATATTATATTGGTGAGTTTTTCACTCTTTTTTATTTATGTTTTTCAACGAACACTCGTCGACGTGTTCGAACTCTCAATTAATAGCAATATTGGTATATTAGTTTTCCGAACGAAATATCTGATTAAAATTTTTTTTCACGTCTCTTTTTCGTGGTTGTAAATCCGTTCTTTCGTCCTAATATCCAACTTTTTAACCGAGATTTTCGATCAATATTTTGAAGTAATTACCTTTCAGCACGTAATACAAAAAAGCTGCGATGCGGCCCGACGAGGGCGAGAGTGGTGTGTGACGTTCTTGGTACGACAAGGCTTATATTTTTGTACATTCGTTATTCCATAGTACATAGTATTACTATTAGACTTATAGTCAACTACTCAACTAATTATTAATGGGACTATTACTTCCAAATAAATATTTCATCACTAAATTGTACGTATATAATCAACAACGGTGTAAAAACAGCTCAAATTTAAAAACAAATATTAGGAGTACATATTTTTATTTTTTTAATATAAGTTATTGTTTTTAAAAATATTCTGTTACCGAGTACACATCAAGATATTATAGATATGTCCAAATAGGTTGCGGAATCGAAAAAATTATATGCCTCGTAATAATATAATAATATTTGCGACTTGCTGTTCATTATAATACCAAAACTAATATTAAAAAATCTATGTTATTGTGTTCCGATTTTCATGATATTATTATGATTATTACCCAGCAGCCATAATAATGTTATCTATTATAACTATTATAGGTTATAGGTACGTCTGATAAAAGAAAACGCCGCCACGCCGCACATGCCTCACTCTTGCCGTAGACATAATATCGTATCATATTATTATCATTATTATTACTACTATAAATTACAATAGGCAGAATAATGACAGTAGCGATACAGTGTATTATGATGCATAAAAATAGAATATAAACTAGATTGATGGCCGTTTGCCCTATAAATGCTGTACCTATATTTTTGTATATTACTACAACAACGTGAATCGTCATAGAATTGAATTCGAGACAATTAATTATGAACAACCGCGTCCACTATTTAAGAGAACGTTAAGGGTGCATATTTTTTAGTTAAAAAACAAAAAAAAAATACAATTATAATATAATAATGTTATTGTTAATTTTTATAAAATATTTAAAATGTTTTCTCATGATTTTAAAATATGTATAATTCGTTTTAAAAAATAACAATAATTTTAAAATATAATATTATAATGTTATATAAAATTATAAAAACACTCAAAAAATATTTATACCTTTAAATTTAAGAAAAGTTTAATTCGTTCTATAATATTAAAAATAACAGAGTAAAAACATAAACATGTATTATCTTCATCTTACAAAATATATAAAACATAGCAAAAACTGTTTTTCCCGAAAAATAACTGAAAAAGCTACAGTCATGAACTCATGACTATGAAATTACATTTCCAGCACACAAAAAGTAGAATTTTGGCTATAAAGTATCATTTTTAGTTTTTTGATATTACTTATACGAAAAAAGTTTTTATTGTTTCAAATGCACATATTTTCAAACTTGAATATATTTTTTTATAGTTTTGATATCGAAAAAAGAAATATTCATAAAATTATCATTGTTATGGGTTAATCAGACAAAACCAACACAAGGCGCGACGTTATCTAACATGTATAATACTATAATTATATATTAAAATATTTTATACAAATAAAAGTATTGAAACGTGCCTTTTGTGTGATACTTATTTCGAGTGTTTTACCATCGTGACGGGGTTGTTATTAATCATAAAAAAAAAAAACATCAAACAATATGTTTTGAACGCACATTCTTGTATTTTAAATAGATTTTGGTTGTGCTAACTTTGTATTCTGAATGTTTTGTTAAATTTCATGTTATTTGGTTAATTACAGACACCAATTGATCGAAATAAAAATAAAAACATAAAGACGATAAAGTTTGCACTAGTACCATTTATTCGGATTTTGATTAATTTACGTTTTTTTTTTGGGGGGGGGGGGGAAATAAATCATTCGGGTTATTTCGATTTTAAGAGCTTAATGTTTTAATAGGTTTTTAGGTGTACTACGGGTAGGTTTTTAGGTATATATGGTTTAAATAGTTTAATTCTAGTGCAATATCTTGATTTTATTTCGGAATTCTGAACCTACCTATCTATTGTTACAATTTTAATACATAATGATTCGTAATTATACTAATAATCAATACAATAAATGAATAATAATATGTAAGATAATGAGTATAATACATATTACAATTATATGCATAAAAAAATGTCTGTTGTATTTTTGAAATTGTTTTTCTTATGTTAAAAAACCATTAAGGATATACATAATATTTTATATTATACATTTTTACCTATTATATAACTAGCATGCTATATTTTTTATAAAATATCTATATAAACTAATATTTACACTTAAAACTACGATCTTTGTTTGAGTCAATTAATTTATTTTATAAAATAGTATCATCTTTCTGTAAAGTAATTTTTTCGTTACGCTCATGCGGAAATGAATGTTAATATTTTGTTATACTAACTATTTCAAAGTAGGCCGACACAGTATGTGGTAACTGGCACAAATTTATGCTCTTGATTTTAATAATCAATGTAAGACATAAGAATAGGATGACATAAATCCGTCTGAGGTCTCCTTAAACCCTAAATATGTAATGCTAACAACTTTATTTAAAAAAATATAACAATATCGTAAACCAATATAGATACGACATTCATAATATAGTTTGATGGTCATATTGTAAAATTATCACTTCACGACAATTATTGTAAACATCAAAAATGGAAATTCTTAATTTTTTTCTCACGTTATTAAGTTTTATTACATGACAAAACATAGTGGTAACAGTCCGTGGCACGAGTTGACTATAGTTGTTTTCGCTTAATTTTAAATTGGTCTTCGCTATGTTTTTTCAGTATTATTCTAAAATATATTCTAATATATATTATGTATTTATACGTATAACAGATTGCGCGCCATTAGGTACATATCGTCTTAATCCGTGTCCTACAAACGATTTTTGTGAATATTCTTATGCAAATATTTAGTAGATTGTTCGTATGAATTAAATATACGATAATTCTAAAAACTTGTTCAAAATAAGTTAAAAAAAAAAAAAAAAAAATTGAAAATGGGCCATGTGTCACCAACTTCTCATCCCAATGAAAAAAAATAGTGATACAATTTATTTTTTTACAGTACAACTGTACAAATTTACTACAAGTAAATGTGTAGATACACCTCTTCTTTTTCCAGAAAACAAAAAATAAACTTTTTTCCTATTTCGCCGGCGAAATGGAAACAAAACCAAGAAATTTCCCGCAACATTATTGCATAATGTAGATGGTCGATCGTTAACTAATACTGTTGAGGAAAATAATGCGCCATTAAACACGGTTGAGATGGTTAGAGAAGGTGGTCGAAGGAACATTAAAATATAAGTTAATACTTCACATATTATTATAATACACCACTATAATTTAACTGACTAATACGACACGTTTCATGCAGTTTTTTTTGCATATTATTATGTATATCATAGCATCCCGATTTCGATAGGACACGTCATATATAATGCGTGCGCGGAACTAAAAAACGAATTCGCTCCGTCATTATTGTAGTTATTACCGTAACGAGTGTTTTTTTTTTCTAACCATAACCCAAATCACGGCCGACGGTACAAACGTAATAATATTATACACATACAATAATACATAGAGCTGCAGACAATCCAACACCATAAGAGTATAGCTACTTGTTTAGCATATTCAAATAAACAGCACTTGTGCACCACGATTACCGGAGTTATAAACACAACCGACGGCCATTGCCAATGAACCGGTTTGGTTAGGTCATGTTTTCTTAACGAGTGGGCATACCTAGTACGTTAAATTATACATATTTTGTTAACCCAGAAAACTAGAAAATGTGAAATTAAAACATCGTTATTGTTTTCATCGCATCAGATTGCGTTTTATTATGGTATTCACTATTATACAATCAGGTAGGTAGGTAACTCCTACCTATGCGTTTAGTATTTTATTACCACTATTCAAAAATATTAATGATATTGTATTCCATCGGAAAAAAAAACGTTCTGAAAGTCACTTGAGATTAAACATTAAACAGCCGTGTTTTAGTTTAAAAAAGGGGGGAATTTATGCCATTTTTTGAATATTTTTTCGTTGATCTACAAAAAAATTATTAAGCACCATGTTAGTGTATTGATAGGTAAATATAAGCTAAAAATAAGACTAGCAATAAATCCGACTTATACGAACACAATACCGTTTTTACCATTTTCAATTGTAATATAATTAACTAATTAACTATTTTGGGAACTTATATTGTATACATAAGAAATAATTCAATCGTTAAAAGAAACATATTACTTTTTATTTTAAAATAATATAATATAAACATTAAACACTCATAAAAATTATTAAATATTTTTTTTCACTAGCATTTGCTAATTGCAATTATTAAAAAACGTTTCTATTACAACTTAAAGAATTTCGACGATTTTATGAATTGTTATTTTTAACATTTCACTTATAGTATTATACTTCAACTAATCTGACTAATGAAAAGATCACATAAACAGTATATGATATGATAAACTAAGATCTTTTGAGAAAAATGCTTTAGTTCGTTTACAAAACTATACAGCCTTTCTTGTAACTTGTAAATGGACACATAGTTTTTATTCTAAAGTTTTCATTAAATAAACTTGAAATATACATTCCCCGACGATTTGATCAAAATAAATAAACGTAAGTATACTTATCCTTTGAAGTACTGGAATGTTTTATATTTAATATTTTCTGCAATAATACATTTTATTCGCTCTTTTCGCAAACCGTTTTATTAATATACAATTTCCCAAATCCTAAAACATAATATTATATACATATAATTTTGCTGTTACGCTGCACTTCAAAAGAAAATGTACCCGTCTATTTATGTACGCTTTTATAAATATTAATTAATTATATTACCCCATTGGCCATTGTTTATCCTTTTTCAATGAATTTGAATGTGGATCATCACAGTACACTTTAGTTTTTCAACTACGTTTTATTTTGTGTTGTCTGTTCGTAATTTCTCTTTGTAAATAATTTACGATGTAATGCGTTAACGTTATAATTTTATAATACCTATGTAATGATGCATTATTATAAAACGAACCGTTGTCGAAACCCGTAGGCTATAAACCATCTGTATTCGACGTTTAACAAACAAATTAATGGAACGCATAATCATATTGGATTTTAAAATACGACACGTTACGAAAATAGTAACTATATTGTTGCAGTAGTTATACACACGCATAATATTTTATATTATATTATATTATAATACAAATATTATACGTAATATTATTATTAATTGAATATTTTTGTTTTCACATTGTACAAGTCACCAAACATTTCCACCCTCATTATTTCATTAAAGAAAAGTTTTATTGAAATTCTAATTTATGAATCTTCTTATTATATTATTAAGAACTACATTTTTAAATATAATGTACTAAGATTTCCATACTATTTATAGGTTTTTTAGGTTTTTATAGTACAATACAAACATTTTTCTTTAAATAAGAACCACATTTGGTTCACTGTAAGTCAAGATACAGATTATTGCATTAAAAATACATATATATTTAAATTGAAGTTTAATTGATAAGTTTTTTAGTTCCATACTTAACTTTAAATACAAAGAATAATATATTTGGAAGATGTAATAATTTTAAAATTATATGGCTATTAATAATGAAGAAATATTATTATTATTTTTAGTTTTTTATTTACTTTGTATTAACATTTTATTATTAGCATATAAATTTTAATTATAATAACCATACAATAGACTAAATATTAAATGTATTCTATATTTTAAATGCATATTATGTATACGTAAACTCATTTTTACAAATCTTATTATCTACTGTGTATAATGCATTAAAACAACTCAAAAGATACTTGTTCAAATTTTGATTTAGATAAATTACATTATAAAAAAAGAAAAGAAAAACATATTTTAATGTAAACTAATCTTATAATATTAATTTAAAATATTTTATTATATTGTACCTAACTTATTTCTTCAACCCATTTAGAATAAAATTTAGCTTAATTATTCAATTTCATGGAAAATGACAATATTAATAATAATTTATGAAAAATAGAAGTAATGCATTCAAATTATGGATATTATACTACATTTGGCAAGATATAAGAAGTGAGACCTATTATAGTTTAGTATAGGAGATAGCAAGTTTTAAAAAATAGTGATTATAAAACGTTTTAGAAAAAAACTTTATTATAAATAACACGTTTTGAAAAAAAATAAGAATTAAAACAAAATTTTAGTTGGAATGTAATACATTTTGACAACAATTAATGGTTTCAATTGGATTTTCTCGTGTTTTCTATAAAAAAAAATATTCAACAATTTAAACAATATATTTTGCATATAAACACATTTTGATTGTATTATAAAAGGATAAAAAAGAAATGAGAATGTTTAGTGGATCAAATTACATACAGCTATGTATCTTTTATTATTTTCATACAGCATAGCATAGGTATTTACAGGTACCCAAACGACGATGGTATTTTAATTTCTCTGTAACGTAAAAATATAATATGGGAAAAATGAATAATTTATAAAGCTGACTTATGCCTATTATACATCACTCATTTGAAATAACAATTAATTTTTTTTTTTACTTTTGATAATATTTTATTAGCAATAGATGCCATGCAGGTATTACAATATAATAATAAAGGTAATATAAAATTTGTCTAGTGAATAGTGTACAAAATACGGGTATATAATATTATTATATATAATAGCATTGATTAAATAAACGATGTATATTTAATGATAATAGGTACTTAATATTTTATTAAGCTTAGTAAGTTATTAGCTATTTTAGCTTCAGAGAGTTCTCTGTTTACACTTTACATAGCTGAAATAGAGTAATAAATTCGTAATAATTGTACTTAATCTGTTGAAAACAAAGTCACTGAGGCATGATGATGATTGATAGTACCTAACCATTGATATGGTTTAATGAAGTTGACTGATCAAAGATAGAAACTATTATCGAGTATAATATACAGCAGAGCCGTCGATTTAATCAAAATATTCAAAGTAATAAGTGTGCATTTTAAATTATAATAGGCTATCTTAAACTGAAACTATTAATAGTTGTTGGAAAATTATGAAAAATTAAAGAAATTAAAATTATTTTTAGAACAATCAAAAATAGAAAGTCTCAAAGCAACTTTGAAATTAAAAATAATAGCCAAAAATAGCTTTAAAAAATTCACTTTATCACAAAATGACTTAATTTTTTTTATATACAATTTGGTAATTTATAAATAAGGTATGATTATAGTTTAATTAAAAAAAAAGTACCACAGCCAATAATAAAGATAAGGTAAAAATTGAATCGAAATGAATCGAATGATTGATAATGTGTATGGAATGGTTAGATAAACCCATTAAATGAAAACAACTTAAATATCAAAAAAACAATTTATTTTTAGAAAATATTTTAAATAGGCTAATTTTTATCGAACATATCTATATAAATTAAAATCAACAAAATTATTCAATAATGCTAAAAGATATAAAGTCGAAATAAAAAAAAAAATGTGATACAAAAATTTCAACTTTGAAGCACTCGTTACATGAAACGAATTATGTTCATGAAAAGAATTGTTTAAGATCAACCAAAAACTTAGTATTAAAATTCAGGCCATGTTAATATATTGCAAATAGTTGTAATATAATCATCCATTAAAATAATATAATACACAATGTTAATAAATACCTAATGAATGTATAATTATTTTTTTATATATTGTAAATTATTATATAAACTCCCTATAATATATATACGATTAAATTTATTTTAAACTGTTGTAATTAAATTGCATTGGGTTCTATGAAATATAAATACTACATGCGTGCGACAATAAGCTATCACGAGCAAGCATCACCATAATACTTTAAGTGTCACGTGTATTTATACTTATGAATATATAATGTATATAAACGAACAAAGCAGATTATGAGTAATAATTATAACATAAAATAATATATACATAATACATATATAAATTATAATATTTTTGGGGCAAATAAGTTTGGTCAGAATAGTAATTTTAGTTAATTTTGCCATAGAACTTGGAAGTTGAAATGTTAAAATTTAAATTTATCGCAATCACCGGGTGATCAACGAACGACCGGTGGCAGAACTTGTGTCTACTGTTCCACGAGCAGCGTGTAATATAATACGAGATCGGATATAAAATGGTCGGAAATGTGTGTCGCACAGTAGGATTAAGTTAGGTGGAAGTCAAATGGTCTGATACTAGAAGTTCAGACTATACAATAATATGATAGCTATCGTTTTATCGTCACGTGAAATCATTGATCTACAGAATGTAGCGAGTCCATTGTTTATATGCACACTATCATGATTATTTTCCATAAATCATAGATAATAATATTATATTCCTAATACATGTATTGTGTTAACTGTAAATAAACTATCAATATTATGCCAAATACTGGTGTCTTTCAACTCACAACCCACCTTGTTTTATTTGAGGTTTGCTAACATATTTTAGGTGAAGCATAAACGTTTATCATACATTTTTAATCAATTGGTACATTATTACAAATGCGAACAAAGAGATAAAAAAAATATGCAACCTATTGCTTAAAAATATTAAAGACCAATATATATAATATATTATTATTATTATCATGACAATATATGTATGTATGTTTGATGTATATTTTTCTTTTTTATAATACTGTTATGAATTTATTCATCATACATCTGGTCATATTTGATTGTATACTTAAATTAAATTTTAAATGTATTTAAGATGTGTAAGAAGTCTTAAAAAATTTTTCCTTGGGTGAAATAAAACAATTAAAGTTAACCATTTTTAGAAAATATTACTATTATTACTATGATATAGTACTATATTGATAATATAACTTAATTCAAAAAAGTTGATAACTGTTTAAATTATAACGATTTGATTTTTAATATGTGAATTTTTAGAAAATTAAAACGAAATAAATAAAATATTATTATTTTATAATAAATATTTACTTAAGTAATAAATTATTATACTTATTTATTTTGATGAACTAGTTTTTAGTGTGTACGTAGGTACAATATAATTATTTGTATAAGACAATAAATAAAAAAAAATTCTTTTGTAAAGAATAAAAAGTAATTTATTATTTTTCTACATATTATACGTCTTATAAATACTACCCCGCGAAGAGTTGAGCTTAATCCACCTACACACAGAGAAAAAAAATACCATACCAACAGAGATTTTTCCATGAACTGGTTACACAGCTGGATCACTTTTAATGGGTTATTACTACATCAGAACCACAGAAAAAAATATATTCTTTTCTACGACTTGGCTTTCACAATATTTATAAAATAACAATAATAATATAAAAATAAATACAAAAATCAATATACTTAATATGAACTTACCTAATATTCAATATTACATGGAGGCGTTAAGCCTAAAGACTGTTCAAATTACAACAACTGTTGTAGGTTATAAGAATATGGTCTAATATTTTTTAAACTGTAATCAATGATCAATGTATCTTAATTTATCGTTAATTTATTCTTACACCTTATAGATAATTTTGAATCATTAGTTTCATAGAAGATAAACTACCTGTCTATCTGTAAGTATATATTTAATTATATACATTTTAGTTATAGGTATGGCTAAGTTTTTATTTTAGTAAAATATAATTTAAGGAACTTAATTTTTGGTTTATTGAAAGTGACCGGTTATTATGAGTTATGACGGTTACCATAATATTTATTATTTATTAGATTATTAATTAGAACTAGAAATTCGCATATTATTATGTGGAACAGTTTACCCATGATTTATGTGACAAAATTATAATAATTAATATTTATAACATTTCTTAAACTTAGATTGTATGGATATTTTTATGGGTTTTTTCAGTTTGGAATTTCGAATGTCCAAAGTTGTTTAGCTAAATTAATTTCAATCGAGTGTCGATTTCACGTAAAAATTATTCAGTCATAAAACGTAAATCTGTCTCATGAAATGGATAAAAATAACAATCCGGTTTATGAACACTACCGCAGATTTCACTATATGTGTATGTACGCAAAGTTCAAGAACTGGACATTCATTTCGTGAAAAGATCGATTTCGCGAGATGGTCGCGACATTTATTATATTATATTTAATAATATCTATGATGCAAAATCGACATTACATTGCTTACACGGTCACTGCCAGTAAAAACGAGTTTGGAATCTGCTAAATTGGTAATTTTCGAATTCAAGTTTCAAAATCTGGTTGTGTTTTAAGTATATCAGTGTCGAATAATTAACTATAAGTAATATTGGTAGTATGGTTAGATTCACTGATTCGCATGATTTTGTTTGGAAATTTTTTGTTAAAGCATCAATTTGCTTATACAATTTGTAACATATATGTATTAAAATAACTGATCAGTAACATATCGAAATTAATAACTATATTTTTAACAAACAAAAACAAGTATAATATTGGTATAATATATTATTATATTATAATATAAATACTAAATAGGTATATGCGAGTGTATTTTTTCTGAGTAAACGTGTCATCGCATTCACACATTTTCACTTATATGAACTAATATACTTACAAGGACTTGACAGAAAAATTCTGTCCGTCAATGACAAAATGAAAAAGCTTAGTTTCTAATTCCTTGAACTATTAACAATAAAATATTCGTAAAACATTACTTAAATCTTGTACAAAAAACAAATAAACGATATTTACATATATATCTTAAAAAATGATTGATCAAAATACGTATTAAACGATAAATTAATATACCAAGTCAAACCGTTTTTTTTTTATTCTTGTGAATAGAATACAGTATCTATATTTTTATAGTAATTAACGGTCTGCCCGATCAATGATCGTCATTCAGAAGTTAAATAATTTCGAAGGTCGTATAAGACGTAAAATAATGTATATTGTATAAACATACTAATACCTATAAGGTAATTTTCTTAGGTTTGAGTTATCAATTATTTAAAAATGCAATTGTATTAATGTAACGTATTCTATTAATATTAAAAAAACAAGAAATACATATAGGAACCTGTATAAAAAAATCTGTAAAGAAAATAATCCAAACATCATATGATAATAATTTTCATTAAATATTTAACACACATATTTGAATTATGTAATATTATACAATTGAAGTGTGGATAGTCAATATCTATTTAAATTATTGTTCATAGAATTTTCTTTAACGAACTTCTTAACCTGGGCCAGTAAATAATATTATTGTGATTATAAACTATAATATAATAATGGTTACCTTTCTAAACGACAATCTATTACAGTACATATAACATAATTATTATAACAATTTCCGGCACCTGAACACGAATGGTGGTTGGTCGATTTGTCGCATCATCTCCACGCGTATATAATAACGGGTGTGCTGATAGGTAGGTAGGTATTATATTATAATACATATATACGTAATACGTTTATAGGTTTGTGTGAGCGTGGGTTACTTTTGGCAATTGGAATCTAAATATATATATATATATATAATATGATATTCTCCCGAACACGTTTCAGTCGAGTTTGCCGACGAGACAATCCTTCGGTAGCATCATAATATTAATACTATTCTTATTTACTTTTATGCAGCAACTCGTTCTTATAGGTATATACTTTATATTAATATTACATGTATCCCGTGACCGTCGAGCAAAAAACTCGTTTCATAAACGAAACACAGGACGGGGACCCGAATATCGTAATATTATTACCATAATTTATTTATCGTTCTAATAATAAATTATTATATGCATGTCAGCCCGAACACAGCATTTTTTACTTATGTTGCTTATGTTTGTATCGAGAAGTTCGTATATCATATGATTACGATTAACAAGTTTTTTGGACCTTATTAAACAGAGAACAAAACATTTTTGGAACGAAAAAAACGATACGATAGTCCTCTCACGAAACAGTTTAATTTCTATAGGTAAACATTACTCACGAAAAAGTTTAATTTCTATAGGTAAACATTGAAGAAAGAATCAGAGGAACGATAAGTTCATTAACTATACAAATCCAATAGGTAGGTAACTTATTATTTAATTGAATAGATTAGAAAAATAGTTCTTATCTTATAAGCGAATAATATAAGGTTAATACTTAATATTGAAATATTTATCTATTTACTATGTTTTCATGAACAGACATATTACTAGATTGGGGTTAGGCGATGCTTAGCAATTTCAAATATTTTGTTGGCACCTACAAATATTCTGATTAATTATGTACCTACTGATGCACACTGCGCGTGTCCATTCTTCATTTCTATAATTCGTATAAATAATAATTAGCTACGATAACGATATTCAAACTTATCACTGTTAAATATTAAAAAGGTTTATCAAATCAATTTAAGACTGAAGATATTATTAATATATTTACAACTGAATGAAGAAAAGAGAATAAAAATAATTGCTTTAATACCTTAAGCTTTTATTAAAGTAATTAGTAATAACCTGGGGGATGGTTAAAAATTATACAACATGTTTCCTTAACTTTTATTACATCTTGATTAACTTTTGGTTACATGATCGTTTTAAATACAGTAAACACCAATAAGTGATAATTATTGTAAACGTTCTTTTTGCTATACCTCGACGATAATGTATACTAAATAACTAAAAATAAGTAGGTTTAATAGTATTGAAATTTAAAAAGGGTCTCATAATTCAAAAGTATCGCGTATTAGCGTCATTGGTATTGACATTTTAGTCACTAAAATCACTCTATTTATTGTAAAATATTTTTCCTTACGATTAACTGGTGTAAACTTACAAAGGTCACATAATACGATACTGCAGGTGACTGTTAAAAATAAAAATGAATTTATAACAATTAATCTGCAAAAATAATGTTAATCATTAGATTAAATAATATTTTTAACTAGAGCGTACAATAGCATTTATTTCTAAAAATTAATATCGTGTATACTAAACTATAACAATAATAATATAATAACAGAATAAAAATTAAAAACAATTTAAAAAAATGTATAAACACTGTAATACAAATTACAATCATATTAAACATACATTGATGTATGTATAATATGCGTATCGTATTAACTTTAAGTTTACTTGTTTTGGTCAATTTAATTGTCTGAAGACTGAAGAGGAAGTCAAAATTATTTATGACTTGGCTAGCGTCCATATTAAAAAAAATACCATTTAAAGTTTATGTATAATCCAGTTGTAAGAACCTATATTATAATATTAAATTATTAAAATATTTTTTAGGTGTGGAAATGAATGATGTTATACATTTTTGAATGTTTGATAACATTTCGTATTGAATAATAATAATAATAATAATAAACTATAAATTATAATATACATAATACAGAACAAGCTATAACCAAACATGAGGTAAAACCATAGAATATAGAAATAATTTTCAAACGTGGGCTTGCATTATTGCTGCCATGTTGCTAACTAAATAAATATAAAATAACTAGTAATTAATTAATTTATTTATTTGTTTTGATTATTATTTATATAGTCCGATAGTCGTAACATCATAATCTCAGTGATCACTTTAGGTGATGAACTTTTTAAGTTTAGTATATTGGTAATACAAATCGTTATAAAATAGTAAATAGATAATATTATTATACATTTATACGATAAATTATACCGATAAAATCGTGTTTATTTTCAATGAACAATTTAATATGATTATAATATATATGATATAATCGTGTACATTCAAATCGCCGAAGAGATCTTTATTATTATCCTGAAAATGAACCGTGAACACTCCCTGTCATCGTTTTGATATGCACCGTCATTTTTGGTCTGTATGTATTATTATTGTTGTACCTTCTATGTTTGTTGAATGCCGTTGTATTCACGAATATGGCTGAAAGTGACGATTCCGACATTTCTGGAACAAGCTGCTCGTTTGTGCAGCCGACTGCGATTATTTGACGCGGCAATTTAAGCGCACAATAATATAATATCGAACGCGCTGACATTAATTTAGTGTTCGCCAATGTAGAACACATAATCTAAGACCGTGATAGAACATGTGACAATAATAATTAGTTTCACTGTCATCGAGTACTTACTACTTACACGGAGAGTAGCGATGACTGAACAATGATATATTAATATTTTCGTCTTGAGTTATACATGAACGAACGGGTTTTATTATTATAACTATTTATATAAATCTGCAGTATTGTAACTCGAATAAACCTAAATCCTAAGATAATAATCGGATGAATCCATAATGTTATGATCGTACAATAATGGTGGTGAATGTTTAAAATAATAATAATTATATGTAGCTGCAATTTAATAATAATATTAACAAAATTTAAGATCATTTTTATTCGTTTTAATACTGAATTGGTTAACTGTGTCGCCGGAGTTAATTACATTTAGGTACATATTATATCTTTAAATATTAATAATTGTAGCATAGTGGTTAATAACCACTGGCTATACATTTGAAGTATTCAGTGTAACGGATTTAATGAAATTGTATAATGGTTGGTGCATTGTATTTTTTTTTCAACACAGCTAATAAACAAAAGTTTTTAATTTTGTTCCTTTGATATAATAAAATGCGAGGTAGTCAAAAGTAAAAATTAAATAAAAGATATTTTTTCTTTTTATAAAGGTACCTACTTAGAAAAAAATGTTAGTCATCAACTCTCAATAGAACAAAGAGAGTACGATAATATACATACCATATAATATAGTTTATGGTGTAATGTTTTATACTTCAAAATACTGTATAATTGTATGCAATACCTAGCGATATGCTCTGTGGTCCCAATATGAAGAGCACATTTTTTTATCATCTCCCAACAGAACAATATCCTCAAAATTGTATCACATCATATTATATTCGAGAAGTATATTATACTAAATTTTGTCATTTAGTTGTATTTTTAAATTTTAAGTTTTTTCCCCAATTTAAGACAAAAATTGATTACACAACGTCTTCAATTCCATATAAGTTGTCATTCTTATTGTTTAAATAATAATATTATATATTTGTAAGATTTATGCTTATGCATGCATTTTTAGATTTGTTGTTTTATTTTATCTTTATGATATTGAAATAATAGAGTTTACATCATTTTGTTTTGCCGGTCAAAAAACCAATAAAATTTACTTGTAAATCCAATCCTAAAATTTACTAAAAAAATTTAAAAAAAAATATTTACTTGTAAATTGATAAAATTTACATGCTCGCATTTTTTGTACCATGCATGGTTATCGAAGGTTACAATAATTTTATCAAATAACTTAAAATTGTACCCTTAAACGTGTTTTTTTTTTCATAATATTGTATTTATACTTTTATATTATAAAGTGTTTGTTTGGGTTACTTTATTTTCCCCTTCCTTTCACCTTCCCATGATAATCACGGCTGTGACTTCATACCAAATGAGGTCACATGAATATTACAGTCGTCGTTACCTGTAGCAGCAGCGTGTGTTTGAGTGTGTCATGCAGTTGTATATAATATTACGTGTGGGATTTAGATATTGTTGCGTTAAGAGTTGAGACTTGTTGCTTTTTTTTGGAAAACGGCCATAACCCATTTATTACGGCTGTGGTTCAAGTAAGGATAAATATAGATTACAAACGTCAATCGTTACACAATGTATGCGTATTATGAATTTTGGGCCCGGAAGTTTATGGCACTAACACTAACCTAAAAACTTAAATACGAATGAGTTTGTACTATTATTGACGCCAAAGTGAATAATACGTTCATATTATGTATGTCCTGACAGCAGGATTAAATCATAATTGTTATTTTTTCTTATCCAAACTGATAACTTAATTAATAGGTACTTTATTAGTAGAATTTGGTGGGGAAGCTTAGCTATTATAATATTTGTGTTAATAATGTTATTAATAAAAGTAAAAATATCTTAAAAATTATTAATTTAAAAAGCAAGCTTGTTGAAATTTTTAAGAAACAACAAAACTTTTGGAAGTTTTATATATAGAAACAGTTTATTTGTTTTTTACATTCATACTTTCAAAATAATTTTTAAAACCAAAGATGAACTATTGACCTCATTGGTTGCAATAAAAAAATCCACTTATCAGCAGATTTACGGAATCGAAAAAAAAATAACTATTATAGTACAAATTACTGAAACGAAAATTAATCTTGAATCAAATCTAATATTGGGTCAAATACTTGAACTCGGTATATACATATAGTTTTTCCACAATAAAATAAAACATATATTTATTGTATCCTTTTATGGTAAAGAAACCTAAGACTTTTAACGGTGCTAAAATAATAAAATAGTATGTAAAAGAAAGTCCAACATAATCGAGCAATATCATTATAGTCGTTAGAGTTATCTAATACAAAAATATTTATTTAAACCAAAATCTGAGCTACGGATATAGAAAAATTCGATGCGTCAAACCCATTCTCCGCGTGATAAGAATCATGTTCTCATGTTTAAACTAACAAATGCCTATAGTTTATTGCGTAAGTAAGATAGTTTGTTATCGTGACTGTAGTGCGGTGCGAGAATTTATACTAATTAAATATTATTAGTATTAGGTATAATAAATTATTTTTATAAAGCCGCATGTACAAAAATATAATATAATATAATTATCCCTTAATGATAATGCACACCAACTACACTGTTTGTAGTATAATATAGTATATAATATATAGTGACTGTAAAACATTAATACGTATTTTACACCTTTATATTGTAAATTGCAATCGATATGCTGTTGGACCGTCGTCACTAGCGTGGAAAGGTCGCAGTAAAAATCAAACGCGTTGAAGGAATTGGGTGGCGAAGAGAAGAAGAAGAAGAAGCAGAAGAAGGAAAAAAAATAATAAAAAAAAACCACAACGCACCGTGCCGTTTAGTACAATGGCGATCGTGTTGTTCTTGGCCGTTGACACAGTTTCGGATGTTCAGAGTATATATATATACACCTAAATATAAATATAATATAATATACAGGTATACCTAGAATACCCGCGGGGTAGGGAGAAAGTAGGCTGCAGTCGAGAGGGCAATGCACTGTGAGCACAACACGGACGACCGTGTGCCGTCGCCGACACCGCCGCCGCCATTGGCACCGATGTTCGCGTACTATTATTATTATACATTGTAATTGTGTGAGTGTATGTGTGTATTATTACACAGTACCGGTACACACGGGTGTGTGTGTGTGTGTGTTTACGCACATATAATGAGATATAGATTTTAGGTACCTGCCTTAAAGTATTATTATCTCATTCGAAACTTTTTTTTCCGCCGGAAAAGTCCGACCGGCGTCATTTTTACTGTTACACTTTACGACTTGCTGTTGTAGCACTTCATAGTATAGCGTAGGCTACGAAGTACCTACAATCGGTATACGTTCGTGCATAAGAATATTATTATGGAATGTAGCCAATGTAAGTAATTCCTATACCTAGGTAATAGCCACGAACCAACACGGACCCTCGATTGAAAAGTAACACTACAATTATTACAGTATGATCGTCATATTATCATGTTTCTCCGTAATCGAACACATAATCGAACTTGGAAATTCGAAATAAATCTGACAATTGCAAATATTCATACAGAACCTAACCTTATATGAGAGTTTGGGCGCTTCGAACTAACTACTTAAATCGAAAGAATACGATTTAAAGTTAAATTCAGCTTATTGAAAAACGATAAAAATAAAAATCTTCAACAACGGGTAAGCATAATATTAATAGCATTAATTACGTATATGATTACATAATTAAAATTAAATCTTCTTGAAATCAAGAAACTAATTGATAAAAAACATCAAATGTCTTCGTATAAATGTGTGCAAAAAATATTCCGGAGAATTTGTATTGCAAGAGAAATGCAACTAACTTGTTTTTTATGACACTCATGAAGAGTCGTGAATTCCAATTTTAGATATGTACGTTCGTCCAATATTTGACCTTACACATGGGCGCTATGACTAGCAGTTATTGTATAATTTGGTGTATTGGCCGAAATATCGTAGGTAATAATAAGATACGTTCTGTCAATAGAAAACACGATTAAAATCTGGAAAAAAGATCATCATGAATCTAGTAGATCGTGACATGATACAAAAATATACAAAAATGTAATTGAAAAACGCTAAGTTCAAAATATCTTAAAAAAAAAAAATCATTATAAAAATATTTACATCAAAATACAATGTATATTTTATTATATAAAATGTTTAAATAAATTATGTTAATATTACAATACATATTGGCAATAAAACTATAATAATATACCGTCTTATAACGGTATAATCATGTGCAAAATAATATACATCGAAATTTACGGTAAAGTTGTACAGGTCATACTAACATGCGAATATTATTATTAATATTATGTGATGAAGTTACCGCGTTTATCAACACCAATACTATATAATATAATATATAATGTTAAATGATAAACTCATCCAATAATAACCAATCAATACGAAGATTCATTTCGTTAATATTTTTGATTAGCATAATTATATATTTTACCTAACAATAAATTAACTTATATAATAATTGTATTGTTGTAAGTTATGAATTACAACAATAACCAACAATGATTAATAGTACATTATATGCGTATTATATAATAACGATAGTATAATTCTAATAAAAGATATGTTTGCAGGATATATTTTCCCAAAACAGTTAGTTTTTAAAACAGCTATTGTCATTTCGAATCAAATTAAATAAAAAGAAAATATATAATAAATGTTTTCGCTGTAGGGTGTTCTTGATTTATCAGATTTCTGATCGACTCATTGATAGTTTTGGATTCTCTATCAATACATCTTTTCCATCGAACCCTTGAACATTTCATCTTTTAATCTAATTCATCAAAAATATATAATATAATATACTTTATAAATTATTTGATATTTTTTTCATATTCAGTCCTAGTTGAATACATTTGACTATTTAAAGCCTACTTAAAAAATAAGAAGCCCTAACATTACTTTAAGTATCTATTATATTATATTAATAAATAATAATATAAACTATTTTGTGTTTAATAAACTTGAATTATACGCACACCCGTATATATTACCGTATTACCGGAATCATAAACATATTATAAATGCAATTATATTATAGGTACGAATATTATTATACTATTTTTAAGTAAAATTTTTTACCTACCTATAGGCTATAGGATTATAGGAAGTTTTTTTAAAAATAAATTAATTAATATAACGTTGAAAATATCTTACATTAGAAAAAAAATTAATAAGATCCTTAAATCAGTCAAATTAAGTGAAAACTAAAAAGCGATAACAGTTTGAAGAAAAACAATGTTTGAAAGAGACATTTTCTATTTTTTTTTTTTTTTTTTTTTTAATAATTTTTGATTAACAATTTTAAAGAAATTTTAATTTAAAATTTGAATGATTAATCACGGTATTAATTTTTTTGTTATAATTCCAAAACATTATTTACGGAGAATTTATAGTTTTATAGTTTTATACATAATATTATGAATACATATGATTATTATTAGGTATTTATAGTATACATAATGGAATTTTCAAAATATGTAAATAAATTTTAAAATATTACCGCTATTTACAGTTTACACACTAAAGACTAAACCTATTCACACAATCGTATGGTAAAATGGTACTGATTGAAAAATTAATAACAATAACATAACATAACTTTCTCAGTCCCTTGTATATATAGATATCCATAATTATTATGTCTTTCATATTATATTGTATAAAAAAAAAAAAACAGTGATGATTTATTGAATTTCGTTTCGAAATAAATACAACGAATATCCTTCAAAGTCTTGTTACAATGACATACGGCATTAATCTTATATTATCGTACTTATAATATATTATGGTAACGAGTATAAGATATTATTAAAAAAAAACCGTAGGCCATGCGGTGGTGTGTTTCGCGCACGTATATGCGGGAGAAATCAAAATCGTTGGATGCAGCAGGAAGGTTGCGGTTGCCACTGACGATGCTGGGCTCATTTTGGTGACAACGTTTGTCCTCGGTGGTATAATACCTATTAGAATTTAGAGTTTAATAATTATGATCTAACGGGTTGCGACTTGAGTTACATTTTATGCAAGTCGTCTCTTATGCTTATTATTATTACTTAGTAGAAAAAGTATTAATATTACTATTGTTATTATTTGTTACCCTTTTATGATATTTATTTATTATATAATATATTGCATGTCGAAAGGTTTTTTCTATTCATATTGCTATTATTCTTAGTCCCAGATTTTCACATCTGCAATATTGGTGCACTCAATATACCTATATATCCGTTATATGTGTATATTATTTACTTTTATTAAAGTTTTTAAAATTGTAAATACACAGTAAATAAACATTTTAGGTAACTGATTTTCAACTAATTTAAGTAACTTTTGTTTTCTTAATTTTAATTTTTATAAGTTAAAAAGAAAAGTTACTTTTGACTTAAATACTTAATTTATTTTTTTATATACTGACTAATACCTAATAGATTAAAAAAATAGCTCCCACCTCTGGTAAATTTAATAACTATATACGTGAATATGCTTGAACACACGCCGCGAATTTTTTACCAAGTAAGGCAAAAGTACCTTTTTAAATAAATCACGTCCGGAACACAATTCATTTTATTTTCAGCTACAGTCATATTATTCATACATGGTGTCTAGACTCTAGAGCCTAGAGTAATAATGCGAAATAAAATTTATACCTATATCCTACTAACAATTTACAGTTTAATTTATTTTTAAATGTAAGTTTACAACAATAATGCTACACAATAGCATAAGTCATAATACATGCATATTATGACTATTATTTTGACTACCAACTGAAGTAACAGTAAGTTACAATTAATGAAATAATTACTGACACTAAATGATTATTATTATTCACCTTTAAGCATTAGCTTAGGTAATTTTATTATGGTAATACAATTTTTTTTTTCATGAAAAAAAAAAGTATTTATAACTTTATAAAATTATAAATTAGTTTGAAAACCACTTAAAAAAAAAAAACATGTTTAATAATATTCAACTTGGGACGTAATTTGAGGGACTGGTACGCAATTCACAGCATGTTTATAGGTACCGTTCGTAATATGTTCGGTGTACCATTATAATGACGTACGCTCGATAATAATATTACGATATACCTACTACTATAACTTGTAAGTTATATACAACGCATGTTATTTATATATTACTGATATTATAATTTATACTGTAGACACCGTTCGAGAGAACGTTTCATTTCGGGCAAATTAACGGGAAAATAATTACGAGTCTAACGATTAGGTTTTTTTTTTCGTAATTAATTCATGCACATAATACTGTAATTTACGCTATATCGTGGTACCACGTGTCTGTGTTCATAGTGTACTCACCTATTTGGGTGTGAAATCTTCGAATACCGCATACACGCAAATTATGCACACATAATTATTTCATATTTTTTCTAAAATATAATATTAAACGCAGGCATAGACACAAATTAGTAATTAAAATAGGTTCACAAAGAATTTGATAATATATGTATTGTGTAATAATTATTATACTAATTAGCAGTAAAATAAAGAAACAAAAATTAGCACTTATTTTAATATAATAATATTCTATAAAATATGAAATATATATAATATTATATATACCTACATCGGCTACATCGAAAAATGTTATAGTAACGCATCGCTATAAAAATACTACGATAGGATTCTATTAAAAATAACCCATTTATACACTGACATACTGAATAATTTTAAATATATTTTTCTTTTCATGGGTTTTAATTTTTTATAAATACTTCTGGTCACTGAATAAAATGTATTTTTAAAATAAAAAAGATGTAACGCATAAAGAAAACGTATTTTTATGCATATTTTTCGTTTATTTTGTGAATATTTTAACGGGTTTTAGTAGACACCATTAAAGCGTTTATAGCCATAATTATGTGCTTGTAAGTTCCAAACCCTGGTAATGAGGTGTTCGGAGTATGTTATTGTATACGATTAACAGACGTTATCCGAATGACCCGTGTAATGTAAAATGCTCAACAAATAGAACACACGTATGATATTATAGAACTGGTACCTACAGAATGTATGTATATAAATTCAAGATCGTGACATTGTTTTAAAGTATTCAAAACGTAGAAAACGGCACCCTTCTGCGTGTAAATTGTATTTACTTTGTTTATTTTCCACACGATTATATTAAGGTTGAAGTCCTCGTATGAACAAGCACTCCACCCGCACGCTATGCTCACACGCGTCATCAAGCGCACCCAATATTATACAAACATAATGCATACCTCTTTATCAACTTCTCTACGGATAAAATAATTTATAAGCATAAATTATAAAATCATTATGATGTTTATCTAACAAATAGAGGAAATTGGGGGTTCCGGGCTTGGGAGGCTAATCAGTCTCTTTAAAAATTGCCCTAGCCACGTTCAAAATAATTGAAAAAATGACTATAAATAATAATAATTTTGAGCGTTTGTAAATTACGCGCACAGCGGATATGTTAAAAAGAGTAAGTAGTCAATTGTGAATTTTTGATTTTTAAAATCGATATACACTATTTTTTGTCTGTAATACTTAAATAACTTTGAATTCATCGATATCTAATTTTAACATTTCAGCAGTGGTACATTTATTTGGTGTAAAAATCGAACGTTTATTTTAGTAAATCTGCATGATGTGACCTTATAAATTAAAAGAAAAAAAAATGGATGAAAAAAAATCAATGAGCAGCATATAACTATATTATATTATATTTTGCTGTGCAAAATAAATTATGTCGCACTACTATTCGAATAAAGTATGATTTAGGTACTAAAATAACTAAATATATTTTAATTTTAATATAATTTAAAAACTCATTTTGTATTAAATAATTTTTAACATCCAAACAAAAAAAAAAAAAAACAATTTGGTAATGATAAATGGTTATCATAAAAATAATATTACCGGTATTTTCTTTTTTTTATTGAAAGAAAAAAGAATCACCCGATATAGTATATTTATTAAGCATAACATAAAATTGGCGCTTCGCAGTTGTTAACAAATTAAATGTTTTTTAATGTAATTATTATTAATATTCTCTTCTTAAACATGATATTTATAATTTTAAGATAATTTGGATATATTATCTTGATAATTTGTTAGTTGAACCTAGATATTTTGTCCTTGTATATTTTATCTCAATGCCTACAGGCATGCACTGCGTGTACCTACGTGTTTATTAAAATAATAAAATTCTTATAATGGTGTTTCCAAGCTTATTGGTGTTTACGAGTAATCAAAACGTAAAACGTTGAATACGGCTTAAAACCCCAATATTCGAAATTGTATTATAATTTAGTATTAATAATAAAACGTATAATATACTATATATTGAACCTATACTTAGAACGAGTACATTTACGCTTCATAATAAAGTATTTAATGTAGATATAAAAGTATCCGTGTCCTATGTAGCGCCATTATAATAGTTATTTCTTAATATATTATATAGTAGGTACTTATAGTGAACCTGCGTATGCCACTTACGTTGTGAAAGTCTAATAATAATATATTTAATAAACTAATACTATACTTAAATATATTATATTTATCCCAGTTCACCGAAGGCACGTTTTATCAAATTAGAAGACATGTTGTGCAGTGCTATCGTGCTGTAATACTTTATTTTTGTTTTTTAATGTCCTTCATTAGCTTTATATACCTAACTATTATAGTTATAAATATATTGTTTTTTAAATTGGACTAGGTAAATCTTAGTTGCAATACCTTGGTTTTTTTTTTTTTAAATATATAATATTATATATTGCTATAAATTTTAACTATAGATTAGATTTTGTTACACAAATTCGCTTTTTTAAAGAAAAAATAATCTAAATAATAATATTGTAGTATTAGACCTGTAGTAGGTAGTAATGCATAGCGTCAAACTTGAAGACTAGCGAGACTATTCGACGTATTATCACTCTGGAAGTGCAATATTTATTATCTCGCCATAAAACATAATATTATCGTTGGTGTTCTAGTGTGTACGTAAAAAACATATAGTATACACACAAAATTTCTTAAAATATACATACATAATATGCGTCAAAAATGCATGTATAACACGCATATATTTATGTATACAAATGTAAAATGATTGGAAAATGATATGAACATTTTATAGATGTACAAATTGTAGGGTATTTTAAATTATTTTTATTGTTAAGCTAGGAACTCGCTTTGCTCGTTTCAGTAATGCACTAAAATAAATATGTTACTGTAATCAATATGAATAACAATGCATTAAAAAAAAAAATAAATAGAATTTTTTAGTGAGCTTTTTGAAACACAATAATATTAATTTGTAGGATGTTATTATATTTTGTTTTGTACAATGATTTTTGCTTTGGATTAACAATAATACACACATAGCTGTTCGTATGAGAATATTTTGCGACTTTCGGTAAAGATAAGGCCAATTTCATCAAAACTTTGTCCTTATTTAAAATCCTCTCCAAATATCAAATACTTTCAAATTGTACACGTGACTCAATATCCCTCGTAAAGTCTGTCAATCATATCGAGCACGATACTTTATTTCATATTCTTTTGTTGCTTGTAGTTGCGTGGTTGTTTTCAATTTATTTTTATAGCTTAAAGTCTCTGTATTATTTTCATGACAATAATGTTGAACTTTTTTTTTTAGAAAACAAAAGTTACAAATAATTATTATTTTGTTAAATGATAAAGATAGAGGGAAACTACAAAACAATTTAAGTTATAAAATTATAAAAATAAATACTATTGTATAAAAAAATATTCATAACTGATACATTTATTTAGTTATCGTTCAACTATATTGTAGGCTAAAATAACCAGTTACAGTCGAACTCAGTAAAATGTAAAACATTTTATTTAATGCTTATAATATAAAAGTAGCATATTTTATAACCATTAAATAAATGTTACTCAAAGTTAGATTTTAATGGGGTATTTTAACCTACGATAATTAATATATTTATCTAATGTTTACATACATATATTGATTTCTGATCAAATATGGAAGACCACATAACAAAAATTAACTATTGAATTAACACATTACGAAACATCGACAAACACCTTATATTTAATCAGAGTGTTATTTAAAATTTAGTATAGAAGAATATTATGTATTCAATAAAAAATCCCGTACCTACATATAATTTATCGTGTTATAATAGTTAGTTTTCGGGATATGCGGGCGCGCTCTGACATAGTTTTTATTATCTCATTCGATCCGGAGATGACGGGAGCGACGACGGGCGCGTAAAAAATTTGTTATAACACTATATTATAGTTGGACGCATGCAATATGTTTAATATACTAAATTCGACGATAGGTCTAAGACGACAATTTTTATTTTCTGATATTTTACTATTTTCGTCCGTCCCGCACAACGCACCTACTCTCTCGCTCACGTTTACACCCGTCGCTGATCGCTGACACACACGCAAGTGCGTTCGCGAACATTCTTTTCGGAAAATCATCATTGCTATTATTATTACTTTTTTATGCGCTCGTCCGATTCTGCCTACGATAGTTATTGTTATTACTATTATAACAGTAAAAAAAACTTCCGATATGGCTCTCTGTCCGGGGTGCGTGGCCGCCACGCCGCCACACACCAACGATGGCGAACTCGTGTGTGCAGTATAATAGTTGTTAATATATCATATTATGTTTGTGTGAGCGTATATATATAATGTAATATGTGTTTTGAGCAGTCATAGTAATAACTAATAATAGTAATATATCATATATATAATATATAAGACAGAGCGTTATAATAATATTAACAATGATAATAATGATGATGTTGATGATAATGATGATAATAATGATAACAGTAACGTTAAACCTAATGACCATAAACCGCGAGTACGATGTATACCGGTATACATATTATTATAAAATTTACAATACAGACATATAATTACAGGCCTCGATTGGAAAATTATCACGTCCCGCTCATTAGGTCCGCGGTCATTATTATACGAATATTATTGTGTCGTATGTGTATAATACATGTATAATGTGTACGTGTAGGTGCGCGAACCGAAACCGTATTTCGACCTCCGTTTTCCCGTATAGCAACGATGTATAACCATAAAGTATGAACGGGTCTCGAAACTCGCCAAAATTGGGTTAGTGACGCGCGTCCGAAGTCCTTCGCGGGTGGTTTTCACAACAAACGCGGTCTAACAAGTTGGATTTTGAAAATATACATCTACATAATCATATTATATAACACCATCGACGAATAGAAGTGTATGGCTATCGATGTCTACAATACCTTTGCGCCATTCGAATTCATAGGTGCTGCGTTGGTGGCTTTAACAATATTCCTCGTGATGGCAGTCATACGAAGGACGAAACTGCACCGCTGTTCCTTGAACGAACAAGTGGATTGAATACAAATCCTATATACTTACAGCTCGCTTTGTATTATCATATTGTTATGTTATATAGATCGTTTGAGTTTATAACAATATTGTTGATTTATTTATTTCAGCGAGTTGCTTTTTTTGTGGTACTTTCAACTTAGAGGTATATCTGTAGACTTACAATATTGCAGATTTTTATTTGTTTTCGACCACATACGTACATTTTACATGACTTTTGATTGCACGTTTTTGGTAACCATTTGTTCATTGAACGCGTACTAGCAGTATTTCTCAATGTTATCTCCTGATAAAAGATACTTATGATCATATACTTTTATCCAAAGTGCCACACTACCCCGGCCGTTTTAAAATAATCTTGAAATGTCAGCTATAGATAATTGATAGAAAAATAACGAAATTGGCTTATTCTCTGCTAAGTGAATATGACTCGTCATAAAATAACTGAATTTTCAAACGGCTTATAACATAATATATACCAATACGTACAAGTATCTGAAACTTAACTTCTTTCAAAAGTTTTATCATTTTAATTTAAGGTATAAAATATTATACTACGTAATGTTGCAATTCTTATGACTATATAATAATATAAAATATAATGCTCTTATTTTTTTTCGACGACATTACCAGCTGACAGTAACTTTTGATTTCTAAATATTTTTAATTTCATAATGATACATGTGACGAATCGTGTAAATTCGGCAGTAAAAATCGTCCGGAAAGACAGACTACAGCTGCAGCAGCACTGTATACTAGTATTGTTGGGAGATAATTGGCGCCACGAAGGCCAGAGCGGCCAATGATCTGCCGCCGGCCGGAGATAAAATACTATGAAGTATATGATGTTTACATTTTTCGCATTCACCATTCAATGCCAATGTTTTTTTTAAGTACTCGTGTATTATATCATATTTAAATGTTTAGAGTTAGTTTCAGATATACCAAGTACAGCATCTTCTTTTTCGATAAACATCAACATTTTTTTTTTAAAGCGAATAATGAATATAATATTTTACACATATTATTATATTACCTATAGTTTAGTAGTTCCACGAGGCCACGAGTATTTGATATTATACTTGGTTTACTACTTTAATTATATTTTTAAATGTTTTTTTTTATAAATTAGTTTAATGAAATAGCTACTTTAATTTAAGTGTCTTAACATTCTAAACTAAAAATTTCATTAAGTTAGAGACTTAATATATTGTATAAATCGTTTATATTAGTGTCTCAGTGAATATACAGTAGAATAAAAATACGATTTAAATGTTTATGTACTTATATGTAAAAGAGCGGTTATATTATTGTGCACAGCCTACAGTCGTCCACCGAACCCATTCGTGTATTATGTAGGTATTATTGGTAATTATATCATTAATATATTGTCATCACTCAATATCAGTGATTATTAATTTATATTCATAAAAAGGAAATGTTGTTTGTTGGTCAGTGCACAACTTACAAACGAATAGACCAGTGAGATGATTTTTATTATAATTTTTTTTTAATGTCAGTATAACTAGTGTGCATAAGGTTTTTACGGAAAGAAGAAACTGAAAAAGTTGTTCGGAAAATTGAAAAATTTGGAAAAAACTGAAAGTAATTTTTTAAGGATTTTTTAAAATAAGCTCGCGACCATATGAGTGTATGACGTTTACCGAGTCACAAATAAAATATATAAAAATTTCATGAGCAAAACAACGTTTTCAACCAGTATAATATAATTATTATTGATGAATATTTTGATGCATTATATTGAACGCTATCTAGCGACCAAAATCAAAATAATATTATGAAATGGCCATGAAATTCATACATATTGTAATATTCTACATCTCAATCACACTATTCTTTTAAGAATAATAATTAACCCATAAAAAAATAATTTTCTAACCCAGAATATATTATACATTTATACGTATTAAATAATTTAATTATCTATTGCTATTAATAGCAATTTGCAGTCACAGGCATTTCAATTAATTGTTATTAATGTTATTATGAAAGGTGATAGCCATTTACCCTCGACAAAAAGTTATTACTGTTAAAAAAAGAAAATTCGAAATTTTCTTATATTTTATACATCTTAAAAAATTATCTACTACCAGTGTTAAAATTAAATCTAAATGAATGTCTCTCACTCGATTAGTCGTGCCTTGGTGAACGAGCTTAATGCTTGACCTTAAGGTAAACGATTTGATCCAATTATTAATATATAAAATATGAGCACTTATAACATATTACTTATTGAACTATAAAATCCATAATCTATTTTATAGATTTTTCGTTGGCTATAACTTTTTCAATTACCTAATGCTCAAATCTACGTATCAGAAAATAATTAATAATGCTTGGCCAGTATCTCATTACCTATCATTATTGGATATTTAGTCAAGTTTTAAACTTTTCAAAGTAGGTAAGCAATATCAATCAATATAGTTAGGTAATACGAGTATTATCATGAATTTATATTTTGAAATGATTAATCAGATTGCTATATTATAATTTTATTAAAAATAAAGCATACGTATTGGTACTTAAGCGTTTATGACATGTAAGTCTCAGTTTACGAATCATAATTTGTTAGATATAATCGAATTTAATTATTTTGTAAATAAAATGTATTCGAGATAGTTATATACACATGTTAATTGCTACATTTATTAAAAATAAATTATCTACGGTTAAACTTCTTTAATAATTGTATGCTTTGAGCAATCGTGTTCCAAAGTAATGTAAATTTTGCGCATATTTTATTCACAATTAAATACGATTTTCCATTGAGATAAATTCAGTTAATGTATATTTTACGACATCGTCATCTGAAACAATTTTTAACTATAAAATCGTATTTATTGTTGTCAAAATATTTATTATATGTTTAGATTCTTCGTGAAGCAAAATTGATTAAAAGAATTTGTTATAAGTTATAACATTCGTATTTTACTTTGTTGTATTATTATTATTCACTATACGCAGTTTTAGTTAGGTATTATGAAATTAAAATAAGAGTATTCTAAACTATCTTAAATACCTACATGGCCATTGGCCACATAACAATATAAAGTATACCTACATGATGATGAGATTTTAGTTTTTTGTAAAATTAATAATTACATGATATTCATTTTTTCTTATTTATTAATTATATAATATATATATATATTATTTCTTATATGAATACCTAAATACAACATACACATTTACATTTTAAACAATCAATTACGCCAAATTACATCACACAGAGAGTATCAGTAAATACAATAAATATATGTAATATATAAAATAAAAAATGTTTAGAATGACAATATTAGTTTAATGTAAATGATAAGATGTTAAAATACTAACGATTACATTTTAAATATTAAAAAAACACTAATATATTATATGGATCGGTGTGACTGTCTGGACGATTTTGTTACTATAGATAGTTTAAAAACATCTTAATGATTTCATCATATATCAATTGGTATCGGTGATCATCTTGGTTATTTCTAAACTTTATTAGCTAAAAATAAATTCAAATTTGGGTTAATTTTTTAACACAAAATATTTTTTAGTTAATATGCTTTAATCAAATAATAATATAATTTTATATAATATAATTGTTAACTTAGCAAGAAATTGACATGGGTTTACATTTTTGGAAATAATGGAATAAAAATTTAAATATTAAACATAGGTAAATAAAAAATAGACATTGTATTATAATCAACATTTATTATTACACAACTATAATAGTTTAAAAAATAATAAATTTGATATTAATAATCAAATTATTAAAATCAATAATATTGATATCTTGATTTATGTATATATATATTGATATATTATATCATAATTATTAATACCTATATAAATAATATTAAAAAATAAAAAATAATAATATATGTTAAATTTGTTTTGAATTACCTATTTTTAAAAATATTTTAATACTTGTTTGTTTTAAATAAAATAATATAATACTTACTTATTATCATTAAATTAATGTATTTTATATTAATTATAAACGTTATACATATAATACCTGAACCTAATAGTGTACGAAGGCCGTAACTGAAAAACAATTGGGGAGGGGGGTTCAATATTTTTCAAATACATAGATACTGAACACTTGTTAATTTTATCTATAATTTACGTTAAATGTTTCTAGGTACTTTTAAAAAATTCAGGGGGGGGGTTATACCTGGACCCCTGGATCCTCCCCGCAGTTTTCATACTATACATAAATACCATTATGAGTAATAAAAAAATAACATATCTAGATTATTTCCACCTCGATCAAAATTTGTAAATTTGAATTTTATTATATTTATAATGTTTATTAACCTTAGTGACATATTTATGACAAAATATATAATATTTTATTCTTGTTCTTACAAATTCACGGATAAAGTAAATAACTAGATTAAATGTATTCAATTTAATTGTCGCATGGTTGGTTAATTAATTTAATTAATATTTATTGCTGTAAGTATCTGAATTATTTACCTAATAAAAAAGGGATAAAAAATTATAATCATTAGAAAAATCATCATAATAAATAATTAATAAACTCAAATTTGTATAATTCTTTTCATTTGAAAAGACCAATAAATTTTCAAATTATTCGATCAAATACTTTATAGCATACTATTATACTTGTTATAATTATATGAAATCTTTGTATTTAACATAATATATAAAATTCGTAAATAGCCAAACAGCTATAAGCACTAAGTAGGTGCTGAGAGTTTCTATGCAAGTTAATATGATATATAAATGCTACACATAAAAGCGCATATACTACACATCAATATGTGAAACGTTAATTTCGAATAAGGCATGTTAATTGTTAATCTACAATAAAATGTGCACATACATACCAGAAAATAAAATATGTGCTATAATTGCTTGTAATAAAAGTAACGATTTTTTAATTTAAAAATAATTAAACTTTTATTATTTTTTTAACATATTAAAATACTTTTTCATTTAATAACTTTGAAATAACTCAAATCAATGTTTACAATACTAAAAATAAGTACAGCTTTGATTTATAAAAACGTAATATATGATGTTATGAGAAAATTATTAAGCGTTATATAAGGCTTTTGATATGTATCTATAGACAATACTACTATAATGGAAACTAAAGTAATATTAAAATAATAAACTATATAAATAACGTCTCAGAGTACAATTACATATATAAGTATATTTAAAGTTTATTTTTATTGAATATAATGAAGTAAAATGTAATCTTTTGTTACTTAAAACTAAATTAATTTTTATATTTATTTTGTTTTATTTTCACATTATTGCAATTTTTATCTTAAGGCGGTTTTTATTAAAACTAAACATTTTTATTATGTTTGATATAGACCATGTTAAAATTGTAGGACGGTGTTTGAACTTTGGGATTAATATAGGATTTAAAGTAAAGTTATAAAATTAATTAATTTATGAAGTTGAGGGTAGTTTTGAAAGTTACTAGACAGTAAGTAAAAACAATAAAAGCGAATACGATTGGTCTCGACGTTCAAAGAGCAGTTTGTTTTAATGTGTATAAGCTTGTTTTCTAGATTTACTTTGGTCAGATTAGGAACATAACTGTGAAATAGACCATGATTATTAAAGAGATTAAATTGCTAAAATCAGCTTCGGAGAAGAACTCATCTAGCATCGGCAATTTATATTTTATAATAAAACAAAATACTTCCAAAAAGAGACAGACAGGATATCCTATTAGAGATTTTCAGATTACTGCAACGAGACAATAGGATAGTAGTATCGGTTGAAATCAAATGAATCGCGTAATTTACCGTATTCCAACTCATTGGTAAAGATACCTATGGGACTAATACAAAAACTTCAGTAAATCCTATAACTGATGGAATTTAGGTTTAGAAGAATACCTCTTATTTTTTTTGGATTAGATTTGAAATTGATTGATTTTAAAGGATTTTTATATAAATATGCTGTGAGAAGATAGTAAGTGAGCAGTTAACAACAATCTATTAATGCAGTTATATAATAAAACATCAGCAAAACGACAATAATTCATAACTAGACAATATAATAAATTCATTCGTAGAGGGAAATACAGTCAGATAACGTAATTTACCCACAAAACAGTAATAGCATTACCTATACTACCAGAATAGAATAAGATCTTTTATTGAGATATCGGTATGCTATGAGATAGTTCAATATTATATTTAAATAATAATAAATAATAATAATAATATTTTAATTATGTTTTCGCTGCAATATAATGTTAACAATTGGATTGTCATGTTAAAGTACATTTATACATTTATTTATTTTAGATTAAAAATATATATTAATAATTAAATGTTTTTAAGCAATGGATTTGTATAATGCACTTATTATAATACTTATTATTTTTAATCCATCATTCCAAAGACTAGCGCATGATTTAAATAGAACAAAATCCGTGAATACATGATGATATTATAATAAATCAATTTCAAAGTAAGGTATATTATGATTGGAATTTAAAAATCTATACGATTTAAAATTTTTGGCCTTAGCTTCCCTTTTATTAGTGAGTTTTTTAAATTAAGTAATGTGTTTTGATATGGAATTCCCCGTTGAATATACATGCAAGTTTTCTAAGTGGATTAATAAAAATTTAGGGTACCTGTAGTAATTCCATCAAGAGTCGAAATTTGTTGCGTACGTGGCATATATGATATATATATATATATATATATATATATATATATATATATATATAATAGTCAATAATAATAAACTATTTTACAGTTCTTGGTGGCTACCATTGCATTCACATACATTTTTGGAAAAACTTAGAACAATCTATAGTAATTTTAAGTGAGATAAAAATTAGTTCCGTGAACATACACATGAATAAAATCAAATGTGAATTCACGTTTATTTGTATTGACTATTGAATCATACTATTTTTAAATTGTGTTTTATAATTTGATTTTGAATGGTTGGTTAGTATATTGTATACTTGACTAGACTATCTATTTGCGTTTTCGTAATAATCTAATTTGAATAAAAAAAAATATGTATGCGAATTTAAGATTTTTTTACACTTTATACTGAAACTAAAAGTTCTGAGATAGTAAGAAAATAATTGATGAGCCAACATATAAGTAATATTAACAATGGGCTCATACATGGCTACGAAAGATAATAATATATAATAATTATAATAAAGAAAAACAAAACTTCATGGTTGATTGTACCGTTACTATTTTAAAAATGTATGAGTATTATTACATTACGTATTAGTATATACAATTCGATTCAATTCGTTCAAATAGTAGACTTGATAAAAACACGTTTGAAATACTTGTAATAACTAATACATTTAATTTCACTGATTGATAGAATAAAATAGCCTAAAATTAATATAAATGCGTTATTTTATTAATGATGTTTTGATATACATACATAATTACACGTATTTAATGATCATATAAAACACTTAAAGCATTTTTATACCATATAAGGAGATTATTATGTCAATACAAAGTTCTTTATTTTAAACAAAAATCCCTTTTTTTTACTATTATTATTCAAACAGGTAATTGTTTTGAACATTTTGATATTTATAATGAATCAAAATTTAAACTAGTACCTAGTATTTCAGTTATTAAGTTATTATATATATATAAATTATATATACTTTTTTATTAAGGATAGTATGATATAGTCATAGTATATTTTCATAGTCTATGAAAATAGATTTGAAATATTATGCGGATTATGATAATTTGAAAAATACATAAATTAAAAATGAAGTAAGTTAACATCTTGTAATTTATAAACATTACCTGAGTATAATAAACAATAATGTATAATTTATATTTTATTTTAAAATAATATTAAGGAATATTATCTTTTGTAAATACAATTAAACAGGTTAAATAGTCAAGCTTTTATTTATTTAAACATTTTAAATTTATTAACAGATGGGAAACCGAAACTATAAGAATTTAAAATAATTATCGTCATCAATCGCCTAACAGTTTTTAAGTACAACACTAGAAATATAATATCATAACCGTAACAATTTGTAATTGATATGTATGGAAGTAGCGGTTTTTGTGTGTATGGCATTACGATGATGCATCACTGTCGTTTGTTAGTTAGGTATATATTGTACATAATATATTTTTTACTATACGTATGTTGTTTATTATGCAATATTATAGACCGAATCATTAATAATATTTTTATTATAATCTATGAAGGCTAAATCAATTCGACAACGAAATTGACCGTTTAAATTTTCAATTACACATATAGGTTAGTATTTTTTATCCCTATATCCTCCATCCTTGAAATACCCTTTGCATATGAATATAATATTATATCTTATAAATCTATGTAATATAAACCATTCCGGTCGAAACCGTTTTAATAATTAGAACAAGACAAGTGTGTATTATTATGACTGATTTTGATGGTTAGGTTAGTCTTAAGTAAATTAAGCAGATATTCAAAATTCGCATATCTACTAGGTACATAAAAACTTACACTTATATTTTTTTTATCGCCATCTGTGGTCATCATTTTTTCCAATTCTTCTTAACCTAACCTAACCATAGATTTTTAATGGAATAACAGATTATAGAATAATAAAAAACATAATATGATTATTTTTATTATTTAAAAACAGTTATTGTACGCAACACGCAGGTATATTATAATATAATACTTGTGAGTGCTACATGTAACATCATAAATGATTAAATGAAAAAGTGTCAATTATTATATTTAAATAAATAAACGAATTCAAAATTGTTGGTTTAGATGGGTACCTACGTCTTACATATATATTATTATATCGTATAATAATATTATGCTTTGATTATAACTTATGAATAGAGAATGGTCAATAAAATGGTCTAGTTTTCAAACATCTTTTTTTTTTCAAAATAAGTACAATATCTTATTAAGATAAAAATAAATATAATATTTTTCCACTCTTTGTATTGTAATTTCTTTTAAAATCTGAAAAAGATGTTACCAAGATAATATAAGTAAAATTATGATTATTAGAATAATTCGTATTGCTTTATAATTATAACAGTGTTGATAAAAAAAAATGTATTCAACACCAACATAACAATCATAAAACCAATACGTACATAATAAATATTAATAAAATATATATTAAAAAAATAATAATGTCATAATAATACAGGTAAATGCTAGTATTTTTAAGCGATCATGCAATATAGAAGGATTACGCCAACGCGGTTCATTTGATAGGTAGTTAGGTACAGATATTGGTAAAACGGTAACACCAATGTGGTAACTGGTAATTCAAGGTTATCTGATTATTTTACAAAGCATTCAAACATTACAATAACGTACCTATATAATTTATTATCAGACATTCCCTAATACATTATACTTGCTGAATATGGACAAATATTATAATATTATTAAAACAGACAAAATAATATTATATACCTAGTTACAGTTTTCAAGGAAAATGAAAAATTATTATTGTTTTATGGTTTGAAAAAAAAATCTATAAATTCAGTAATTTATTACGATCTATTTATACCTTTGTTATTTGAACACACCAACATTTTGGCGTTGTAACACTTCTTATATTAAATAGTAACTGTTTTAATTTTATTTTTCCATCAAGTAACAATCTTGCCCTTTAGGGTAAGATTATATATTTTTTCGAGATCAAACGTTAACATCAATATCTATCATGGACAATTAGAGTAGATGTATAAAAAAATTTTGTAAAAGAAAAATTATTTGTTTTTTTGGATATATTATTATTAAATGTCTGGATAATGATATTATAGTATTACGAAACAAAATGTGCTTTAATTTAAAACAATCAAACTTGCCCGATATTATTGTCATTTTCTGCAGTCTAATAGTAATGTATAATAATGTACACTTTATACTACATGTATACTTTATTACCTATATGTATTTACAGCTCAAAGGTATCAATTATCTATTAAAACAGATTATATTTGGTTTAATATTATTATGTAAATATAAACGTTATCGTTACAAGTATTGTGAAAAAAAAATGTAAACCATTCAATGTTTTCATTAATAATTATTTTGAACTGTGACGTATCAATTTGGGAACGATATACGTACGCGATTGTTGTTATTGTCGAACTGACTAAACGAGAACACACGTCGTATCGATTAACATTTCACATAATAAGGCGTGTATTGTATTATACATTTATATACGCATATAGTATTCGTAACGCCGTGATAGTTGTGTCACGTTTCAATGACGTATAATAATATTTTGAATCGATAACAAGCGAGCAGTCGATGGATGGTGTGATGAGAAAAAATAGTGCTATATAATATTATTAATTTATTGTGCTACACCTTATACTACAGTCTAGATAGTATTATTTATCATTAAACAAGTCATATGACAGAAATCCGATAATCTTATTTTGGATCGATAATTATACAATAAAACGCTATTTTCATAAAAAGCTAGTACCCAGCTAATCCTATTTCGATCAAGATATCATTAAATACTTTTTGACTTATTGATAGTTAAAAAAAATTGAAAATCACATACATGCACAATACTTTAAAGTTTAAAGTTTAAAGTTATAATGTTTAGATTTTCTCGCAAATTTTTCTTTGTAAAAATCATTTTTTTATTTTTAGTTTCAACTAATTTGCAAATCATTTTGCAATAATAAATCATGGAATAGATTCTATGTTTTCTAAACTCATCAAATAGGGTAATTTAAATGAAAAGTTGACATATACTACTCTTACATACAAGTGAATAAGGAGACTAGAAAACTAAGAAATTAACTAGGAATTTTAAGTAATTAATTTAAGCTAATGAAAGGAATATCGATGATTGAACCGATATTCTGTACAAGGTAGATTCTAGATAATTGCAGATAGATAAAAATACGTTTATGTATTGAGTTCGCAGATTTGGATAAGCAACGACAATAGTGATAATTCATAAGTATATGTGGAAAACTGATGAATTAAGTATAAGTGTAGGTATACCCAGGGTTCAGAATTGAGTCAATACCAAATCTCCTCAGTAATGGACAAAATTACAAAAGATATACATACTGGGTGATTGATGAGGTCCCATAAAAGTGCACGGTGCTCACAAATGATATTGTGGAAAAGAGAGGTGAATAAAAAAAATTAAAGCAGAGGAAAGGATGTGATGGATGTGAAAGGACTAAGAATATGTTAGGTCAGATTAGGATTTTGAGTATTTTTCGAACTGTGATTAATTTACTATTACAGTGATACTACGAACATTTTTTTTTGTCCATTAGATTACGGTAGGTATAAATACTTGTATTTTCTATTATATAAGTTATTCTAGTACATTAAAAATAATTTAATTTTAACAGTTTTATTTCTGTAAATACAAATTTATTTTATTTTTTAATTTCAGATAATAATCAGATATAATAAATATTTATAATAGCATTTAAATGTTTGTTTATTTTACGTCAGTTGTAACATTTTTTTCTTCTATAAATCTCGATAAAAAAATTTGAAATTTAAAAAATTTCTTGGTCAAAAAGCTTAAATTGTGAATACAAGGATTCTTATAAATATTTCATAATGTAACTAAAAAATGTTAAAAATATATTAACATAGTATTTTTATACACAGTTTAAGTTCATATTTGAACAAAATTAGATATTTCAACAACAATATTAACGTTTTAGTCATATTATTGTTGTTTAAAAATAATATCATTCGTGGGTAGGTACTTGAAACTCTTAACGTATATTATTATAGTTTATAAAAGCAATGACATTTTTAAATGCAATGATTATGACAAAAATGAATTTGAATTACAGTATCACTAATAGTAAAATTAATTACTAAATTACTGTCCGTAGCAATCGCAAGTTCAAAGTACAAGCATTGCGGTGTATCACTGATGACGTTCGCTTAGTTACACAGTAAATATTATTACTAATATTAAAATAAATTACTTTAGTAGCAATGTGTTTAAATACATTATAAAATTTGGCAGACGGTCTTCACTCAGAATCATTTTTCGTATGTAACAATTATTATTGAATTCAAATTTAACACATACAGTACAATTATACTTACTCCTTAATGACGAAATATACTTGACACCTATTGTAAAATAGAACGATTACCTACTTTTATACAATTAAGATAAAAATATATATATATTGTGAGTTTGCGAACATAGTTAGGTATAATTATATGATAAAAGTATACAACTCGGTATTTTGATGTCGGTTGAAAAAAAATGCCATAAACTGTATGTCTGACCGATATACAGTCACGAATCACGATTTAAAATCTATATGCCAACCAATTTATGGTATTATTCAATACCTACACAACCTACACCGCCTACAGCCTACACTGCAGTCACCTATTATAGGCATTGTGAAAATTACAAGTATTATATTATGCTATACTTACGGTCAAATGCAAACATTGATCGCTATTAATTATTCTGATCGAGTCACATTGGAATGCAGTGTTAACATGTTAATGAATAAGCATTTAGAACGTTTGAAATGTCTAAATGAAGTTTTTTTTTATTTGATAATAATAACTAACTATACTGTACAGTATGTTGTACGCATAAGTCAAACAATCAAGAAACAAGAGAATTGAAAGAAGATGGAATACATCGTTAGGTTAATTAGCAAACTTTTAACAGCTACGAGTATTAAATTGTTGTTATTTATATATAGGTTTAATGTCTATTTATTTACGTCTATGAAAATATAAAATGTCAATTTCAATTTCAATTAAACAGAAAATTATTTTCGGTTAATATTTGTTCAAAGATAACTAATACTATTAATTAATTACTATTAATTAATATTAAATTTATTATACCTAAACATAAATAAACTTATTAAAATAATTAATATATCATTGTAAGTGTGTTGAGTGTTTAATAATAATAAAATTAGTATTGATCAGACGATAACAATGATTATTATTACCTATACGGCTATACCTAAATCAATCGCAAAGACGTGGATGTATAATAGGAATGATAACTGCATATTATTATAATACATCATTACTCATTAGTATATTTGACATATCGTAAAGGTCGTAAGCCATAATATTATACACGAGTCATACATGTATAACACAATGTTCCTATACAGAGCATCCATCACATCAAACGTTCTATAAATTTATTTCTAAATTAAATTATTATTTAAAGGATTTGCATTTTGCAGTAGGTAATACAAAAAAGTGTTAACAACTAACAACACCACACGACTTAGGTCAAGATGAATTTTAATTTTAAAAATGAATCCTGATTCATTAAAAATCGTTTACTATGATCACCAAAAAGTTATTTTATCATTTTTAAATTGAGTTGGATCAAATGAAAGAATTTAATATTTATTCTAATATTAACACAATCAGTCATACATCTCAAGTCTCGAAGTTGTAAGAATTTCATATTGTTTTATACACTCTCGATTTATAGCAGACCAATTAGTTAGAAAAAAGATAAGATAATAAGATTTCAATTCTACTAAAATCAAAACAAAACGATGTGTAGAGGGGGGTATTGATTTTAAAATGTTATTTTAAATCGTGAAAATGTAACTGTTTTGGAGTTTATTTTATACACAGCGTTGTATATAATATTTGAATTTATTAATATTTAAATCTTATGCATTACATTACATACCTATATGTTAATTTCACAATATTTACTTTGTAATATAGTAAACATTGGTTGGTCAATATTTATTTTTTCCAATGTTTTTACAGTCGGCATTATACCTATAATATTATTATTAGTAATAAGTATAGATTCAACAAACAATGAATTATAAAATAAAATTATTATTTACTTAACAATTAATTGAACTGATGATTAAAATACATGAATTACATTCCTGATATTTTGGGACGCTATTCATATTTACCTTTTTTACGGAATAAATCACATATTGTGTTCACGGACATATACTATGAATATTAACCTTCTCCTTCTCTCGTCCACTGTACATATTTACAAATTCGATTTGTTTTCACAAACAATAAAAATGAAAATTTATTTCAGTCTAGTTTATTGTATCACGATAATGTTTGATATTTAATACATGCACTCGCAATAAATGAGACACCGAATTCAAAGTGCTTATTCGCGGTATACGAAACGCTATTCCCCAGAAAAAAACCCATTCCCATGATCATCAAATAAAGTGATGTATAATACGTGAGATTATTACAATTAATTTGTTTATATTCACGATTTTGATCTGATAATATTATATTATATACATATAAATCGGCACTGTTTTACTTTGTGCATAGAAACTTCATCGCGGGAACTGAAAACAAATGAATGTTTTAAAATTTAAATGTGTTGGTCGAATTCTCGAATGTATAGTAGTGGTGTGTATTTATTGTATTATTATGCTTATGCATATTTGTAATTGGTTAAAATATCGGTATATTCCACATAGGTATAGGTAATATTGGATACAGGTATATTATAGTGTATCAAATATCAATATGTTTTTCACGTTATTGGAAGTACATTTTTTTTAGGTATGTGGTTTATGGTAATAAATAATCACTCACAATTTATAAAATATTAAGCACTATATTACTGTGATATGTATGTACAAGAATGAAATATAACAAACAAATACCAATTACGCGTACAATATTACTGCGAACTGAACAACACGGTAAGTCGCGATACGTAGTCACTGACGGAATGAAAATTGAGCATCTGATCAGCTGGTATTTATAGGCTCCGCTTTGTTCTAGAACATCCCCGAATATACTCTAGCGAGACCATCGCGGAATATTCTAGAACATGGGTTTTTCCTATTGTACGCTGTCGACATCGTAAATAATTTGGGCGGCTCGTTGTGTATTGTTCACGTCGCCACATCACCCCCCTACCAGTGATGGAGTCAGCAGGAACTTATTTGAAGACGTTCGGGGAAATGGACTCTTCTACCGGAACGCGTTTTCCTGTCTTTTGTTTCTGGTGTCGGTTCTTCTGTTTTTGGTTCCTTATTTGCGATAGATTCGGGTGTGGCATGTTTCATGTTTCTGGAGCTAACCTCCTCGTGTATGTCATCAGCAATTATGTAGGCTGGTTTCAGTCTATCAATAGTCACTGTTATCTTTTTCCCTTTCACGTCAATGCAGAAGGTTTTCCGATTGCGACTTACAACTGGGTATGGGCCGTCGTACGGCATTTGTAGACAGTTTTTCGGTCCATCATGACGAATAAACACTTGTTTGGAGGTGGCGAGGTCCTTAAATATGAAATTTTTCTTTTCTCCGTGGCAGGTTCCATTTACCGGTTGTATCTGGCGAATCTGGTGTCGAAGATCCTTGATGAACTCCGCTGCGTTCTCAAACTTAGCGTCATCTGATCTTGTTGAGAGAAATTCACCAGGTAGACGAAGTGGTTCTCCGAATACAAGTTCTGCGGATGTGGACTTCAGATCCTCGCGCCAAGCTGCTCGTATGCCTAATAAGACTGTTGGGAGTATTTCAGTCCACCGTTTGTTCTGGTGACATTTGATAGCGGCCTTAAGCTGTCGATGGCTTCGTTCTACCATACCGTTTGCTGAAGGGTGGTAGGCCGTAGTCCTAAGGTGATTTGTACCAGTCAAATATCCTAGATACTTGAAAAGGTTTGATTCGAATTGTCTCCCTTGATCAGTCGTTATAATAAGAGGTGTACCAAATCTTGAAATCCAATGTGTATAAAATGCTCGGGCGACAGTCTCTGCTTCTTGGTTCTCCAAAGGTATCACTTCCGGCCATCGAGTAAATCTATCGATACACGTAAGGCAGTAGCGGAATCCTTCTGAATATGGCATAATGATGAGGTCTAAATGTACATGTTCGAATCTTTGTGATGGTTGAGGAAATGAACCAAGTGGTGCTGAAACATGACGTGTTATTTTAGCTCGTTGACACTCGATGCATGCTCGGGCCCATTGTTTACAGTCCTTGTTGATAGAAGGCCATACAAACCGTTGTGTTACCAACTTGGTAGTGGCTTTTATGCCTGGATGTGAAAGACGATGGACAGTATTAAAAGCAGCACGTCGAAAAGATTTTGTAATGAAAGGTCGGGCGGTTGGTGTCATGGTGTCGCAAAACACAGGAACATCCATGCCGGGCATTTGAATTTGCTTAAGCTGTAGTCCAGTGTCACTCCGTAAATACGTTTTTAATTCGTCGTCTTCTTGTTGAGATTTAGCCAGGGCAGTATAATCCAGTGTATCCGAAAGAACTTCCACTCGAGAGAGAGCGTCGGCCACGATGTTCTGTTTACCTGGCACATATCTTATGTCTGTAGTAAACTGTGAGATATAATCTAGGTGACGAAATTGGCGTGGTGAGCACTTTTCAAGTTTCTGCTGAAAGGCGAAAGTGATGGGTTTGTGGTCAGTGAAAATGGTAAAATTGCGAGTTTCTACCATGTGTCGAAAATGTTTGACAGCAAGATAGATAGCAAGGAGTTCACGATCGTAGGCTCCGTATTTAGATTCAGTTACTGAAAGTTTTTTTGAAAAGAATGCGAGAGGCTGCCATCCCGTGTTGACGAATTGTTGGAGAGTCGCGCCCACTGCGGTGTCAGAAGCATCACTTACAATGGCCAATGGTGCATTGTCGCGAGGATGAGCAAGTAACGTGGCTGAGGCAAGTTTCTCTTTACAATTTTCGAAAGCAGCAGTAGCTTCAGGTGTCCAGTTGATAGGAGTTTTGCCTTTGAGATTGGGAACCAGTAAGACGTTCAATGGTGCTTGTGCTTCTGAAGCTCCGGGTATAAAACGTCGATAGAAGTTTATCATACCCAGGAACTGTCGTAACCCTTTTGCTGATGTCGGTTTCTTGTATTTCAAGATGTCGTCGATTCTGTCAGGTAAAGGACGTGTGCCATCTGTGGAAATAAGGTAACCTAGGAATTTGACTTCTTTTTGTCCGAAAACGCACTTGGAAGGGTTGATTACTAGAGAGTATTCACGTAACCGATTGAAAATGATCTGTAAGTGCTTGATATGTTCTTCTTCAGAAGTAGAAGCTACCAGTATATCATCGATATAACTGAAACAAAACTCAAGTCCACGGAGTACTTCGTCAATAAAACGTTGGAACGTCTGAGCTGCGTTTCTGAGTCCGAAAGACATAAAAGGAAACTCGAAAAGTCCAAATGGTGTTATTATGGCCGTTTTATTGATATCTTCCTCTGCTACAGGAATTTGATTATAGGCTCTTACCAGATCGATTGTTGAGAAAATGTTTTTTCCGTGAAGGAAGTGTGTGAAATCCTGGATGTGACGAACTGGGTAGCGGTCTGGGATAGTTCGAGTATTAAGTGCACGATAATCTCCACAGAGTCGCCATTCGTCCGTAGTGTTCTTTGAAACCAGGTGGAGTGGTGAAGACCAAGGGCTTTTAGAAGGTCGAGCTATACCCAAATTTAGCATAGTCTCAAACTCCTTTTTGGCTCCCTTGAGTTTGTCAGGGGCTAGACGCCTTGGTTTACACGCGACGGGAGATCCTGGTGTCGTCTGGATGTAATGTTTGGTGTTGTGTTTGATGTCCTTGATTACTCCAACAGGTCGGGTTATCTCAGGATACTCCTGTAATAAGTCATGGTACCTTGTCGTTCCGACAACTGTTTTGATGGATTGTATGTCGCATTTCGCAGCTTGACCCTGTACAGTGAGTTGCGTGAGACCGTCCAAGAGACGTTGATTACGTATATCTACCAGAAGATTATAATGGTTTAAAAAATCCACACCAATGATAGGCTTGGATACATCCGCGACCACAAATCTCCAAGTGAAAACTCGACGAAGTCCGAAATCAAGAGCAAGTGTAATAGTTCCGTACGTAGCAATGGTCGTCCCGTTGGCTGCTGATAGGGAGTAGTCCGATTTATCTCGTTGACCTTGAACCACACTGCGTGGGTATACACATAAATCGGCTCCAGTGTCAATAAGAAATTGTATTCGTGAGACACGATCGGTTAGAAATAGGCGGCGTGGAAATGGCATTGGCTCACTGGCCGCCATCAGTGATTGCCTTTCTAGTTTTCCGACTTATATGTACATGGCTTTACACATTTCTGGGAGTTGGATCCAAAACGCCAGTGATACCAACAGATTCCATTGACACCGTGTGAATTACGACTTCGTGATCGAGATCTTGAACGATGGGCACTAGGATCGGGGCTTCGCCCACGTGCAGGACGGGTGTTGATCTCAGCGATTTCTTTTCTCAGCGCCGTGATTTCCTGATTAATCCCTAGCGCTAGCTGTGAAAGCTTAAGATTTAACGTAGCTTCCAGAGTATTACTCACAGTTGATTCCGCGATCTGAGGTAGCATAGGACCAGACGCGTCTGCAATATTATCTGCGTGTGTTGCAAGGTCCTCGAGTTTGCAGTCCTTGACGATCGCAAGCGCTACCTGAATACTTTTCGGTAGTCGGCCCATCCACAGCGTTTTTAACAGTGTTTCCGGAATGGAGGTGTCAGCTAGGCTTTGAAGATGGCGTAAAAATTGCGATGGTTTTCTATCACCCATTTCGACCCGTTCCAATAGTTGGCGAGTTTTTTCTTCTTGGGATGCGCTGAGACGTTTGACCAATTCTTGTTTAATTTTTACGTACCTGTTTTCCGATGGTGGTGCCATTATGATATCTTTCACTTCAACCGCATATTTGGGTGGTAATGCGCCGACAACATACCCAAATTTCGTACTGTCGATCTTGATACCTGCGCTGGCAAAACTTCCCTCGACCATGGCGAACCAAAGTTCGGGATCCGACGAAATGAACTCGGGAATTTTCACCGCGACTCTTGCTACTGACGATTCATTGTTTTCCATCACGTCGAGGTCACCAATTTGTGGTTTATGGTAATAAATAATCACTCACAATTTATAAAATATTAAGCACTATATTACTGTGATATGTATGTACAAGAATGAAATATAACAAACAAATACCAATTACGCGTACAATATTACTGCGAACTGAACAACACGGTAAGTCGCGATACGTAGTCACTGACGGAATGAAAATTGAGCATCTGATCAGCTGGTATTTATAGGCTCCGCTTTGTTCTAGAACATCCCCGAATATACTCTAGCGAGACCATCGCGGAATATTCTAGAACATGGGTTTTTCCTATTGTACGCTGTCGACATCGTAAATAATTTGGGCGGCTCGTTGTGTATTGTTCACGTCGCCACAGGTAATTTAAATTATTTACAGAACAACATTAAAAAATACATTAAGAATTTATGAGACTTATGATAACAACTCGTTCAAAATTCAGATAAATCTATGTAAAGTTCAAAATATATACTATAATTATTTGGATAAGTAAAAAGTTTTAAAATATTTATGATAAAAATAATAAAATGTTTCTAATTATTTCAAAATTATTTTATGATGAATTCAAATTATCTAAAAAAATATATCTAATATTATCACTAATCACTAAGTGTAGTTTTGTGTCTATAAGAATAATTGAGTCGATTCTTTAATATTTTTAATTTTTGCATGGCTGAATTTTTAAGATTGTGTTTAATACGAGTATGTCCATCATGAACTTGGCACACCCTCTTTATCCAATAGACTCTTAAGATATGCCAAGAATAGCGTATAATTTGCAAATCATAGCAAGTTGGTTTTTAAAATTAGCAAGTCACCTCACTATTAACAAGTTAAATTTTACGTTGAGTGGGCTAAGTTTAGGAAGCCCACACACTTTATAGATTCTGAAAAGTTATTGTTGTTGAAATATTGTTGTGACAGCAAATATGAGTTAATCCCACGTACAAGTCATCCAAATTAAATCATTTAGTCAAAATAATGATAAAAACATAATTATAATTATATTTTAGTATGATGAATAAGTAGTCAATTTTTTTATTTTTTTGTAGAATTCAAAACAATTCAGTTTACCATATGATTATAATAATTATAATCAGTCTTAATTTATCTATAAAAGTTGACAACGATTCTAAAATCAATGAACATTTTATGACATACCATAAGTACACTTTCTAACTGCAATTAAAATGTATTAAAAATATATATATACTCACTACTTACTAGGAATCCACATATTAAATTTTGAAAAAATTGTATAATTATAAGAAAAACTACAATTTCAGTTTTACAGAATTTAAAAAAAATATATTGATTGTGGAGACTAGATACTTAAAACTTATTACCATAATATATTTTATTATTTTCTGTATACCTACTATGGAGTATTTAAAATATTTACACTAATTGAAACTGTTTATATTGCAAAGGTACTCTGGTCCTATTTATACTGTTCGCATTCTACAAAATAAATAGATATACTATTTTTAAATCTAAAATAAAATTGATAATTATTCATTATTATTAACATAACACTTTTTTTTTTTTTAGATTTGGAAATAGCATTTCTAGTTTTTCTTGTGGTTAATATTATACTGAGAAAAATTCATCACTTTTCACAGTTAGAACCCAATTTTAAATACTCAATGCATAATTTTTTATATAAGACAGCTTCATTGTTTAAATTGTATGATGATTTTTTTTAAGATACGTGTTTTTTTAACACATTGTTGAAAATATTGTCACGAATTTCTTCAAGAATGTGCCCACTGCCCAAATGGAATGTGCTCAGAAATGGTATTTGTTATATTATCCATAGTCACTTTATCAAATGGTAAGGTTCCTAAACCATTTTGATGACCTTTGACTAACATATGTATCCATAACCGTTACTGTGTATTATTTTATTCATTCTGACATAATAACATTCATACTAGCAGGACAATATCCATTTATCTTATTAGAGTCTTGAGTTGTTATGTCTTTTACAGGTCTTTTTTTTTAATTAAAATAACCATTTCTATGGCACTTATAGTAAACATAAATATAAACGCCATTCAAATTTTACTTAATATGTATTTGTCATTTGCTCAATATCGTGATTCCATACTTTAAAATTAATCAAACTTTTAAAATTAAATCATGTATTACTTCACATTTCTATATTATCTACTTATTAATGAATAGCGATCACGTTATTATTGTACATTATACAGCAAAAGAACACTTTGTACAATTCACTAAGGGCACAAACGTTTCTTTTTTTCAGACGTTGCACTTTTTTTTTGCTTATTGAGATTTATCTTATGGCAATATGATTTATCACATAAAAGTCATAAGTATGTATGTATATATATTCATTGTTTTTTTAACATTTTTGTTGGGATAATTTGTTGTTCATCTAATAGAGGATGCGCTTTTTTGATAATTTGGCTTTAATGAAAATTTAATCTTTTTTTCCACATTCAGCACAATTAATTTCTTGATTTTCAGACAAAGTAGATTTCTATAAAAAAAAAATCTATAAATTATGTTAATTTATTTAACATGAAACAAAACAAAACAAAAACAATTGAATTACAACATTGTAATTACCCAACACATTCATTTAACAAAATCATATTTTTTGTTTTAAATTAAATATATTATGTATAATTGCATTACATTTTATTTATTTTAAATGTGTTATTTCTAGTTTTTTCATGGGACTTTTTTTTCTAAATATTAATACTTATACGTATTAATATACGTATACCACGGGACGTGCAAAATACTCATCGTATTTATTTTGTCGTATATTTTGTGGTGTTATCCAGATCGTCAGCTAACTTTATCACCTCCGTGTTGCCTCCGGTCGGATCCACAGATACATACAATATAATATTGTATATGTTTGTGGTCGGATCAATAACCAAGCTTAAAGACCCTATACATGGTTCTCTAGCCTAAACTAATGAACCAATTGACTTGAAATTTTCACGAATGGCTCAGTTTAATGTTTAGATGATTTTGTGAAAATTTAAAGTTTATCAGAGTACTACAGCTTTAGTTATATGCTTAAGTATTGGCATAATTATTAAGCAAAACGCTATTTTTTTCAACAATTCCACAATGTATGTGTTTGTACTGGCCGCAAATAAAATAAAATAAAAAATAAACACTTAACGATGTTAAACGAAACAATTGAAAATCGACAGTAGTATAGTAATTAGTAATGTTCTTATTTGTCTCAGATCCTCCTCGCGTTTGCTTTGACGTCTACGTAACCATTATTATTTTATAAGTAATAACTGAATAACCCGGCTTCGCCCGTATACAGTTTTGTAAATCTCTTCCGTCGTTTTTTTATGCTTCTGAGATCTGGGTATGTTATCAAAATCATCAGATACAGATATAGTCAATTCATCTTCATATGGTAAATAAACATCAAAATGCTCATTAGATAGGTTTTGCATAGAACTAAAACGAAATCTCTTTATGGGGTTTCTTTCTGAACCAAATTTTTCATACAATTCACTATTGATACCAAAATAAGAAGGTGACGGCTTTTTTGTGATGTTGACTTACCGAAAGCAGACGATGGTAGGTTGGCTTTAGGTCCGAACGAAGTTTGGCCAACTCTCCGGAGTAGTCAGACGTGAATTGGTTGCTCGGTGTCGGGTACGGAACGCTTCCTTGTCTCGGAAAAGGCATTGGTGATTGTACAGGAGACGGTGCGTCAGCGGTGGTGGATTTTTGGACTTCTGTCGATAAAGTGGTTCAGATGAGAGGACACAAAAAGATTTGTCAAATCTTTTCTAACAATATTATCTTAGGCCAATTATTTTGTTTTGTTATTATGTTCAATACTTTAAATAGCAAAATCACATATATCGTTATTATAAATGTTTATCTATATCTTTATCAACTAAATCATTACTCTGAATTGTTTCATCGACTTCAAACAACTCCACATTTTCTTACTCATATTTAGACACATCTACCTTCATTTATTGTATTTCCGTGCGAATGAAGATTACATTCAGCATTTGAGTAAGGGTAGCTCGAGCTGTTGTCTGGTTAACTAAATTTTTTTATACAAATAGAGGCGTCATATCAATGATCGCAAGAATATTTGACACCCTAGGACTGTTTGCACCAGCAATCATTTTTGTTGATAGCGTAAGAATTCAATGATCCCTTAGTAGCATTGATCATATACCACTGGGTCATAGTTTTAGTACCGGGTGATTTCATCATTTTGTTTTTTTTTCTTGTATTATCACTTTGGTGTAACGCTTACGTTATTACCAATTTAAGTATTATTTTGTTAATGTTATTATTATAATACATATTTCTTTGTAAAAGTGTAAAATTATTATAATATCTGAGCACCCGTTTTTGTTTTATATTAATCTTTTTAATACGGTCATAATGGTCATATACATTTATATAATATACAATATTGTGTGTGTTATTATTTTATAATTATTAATTATATACATTAGCTCAACACGCTACAATAATATTTCTTTTTATTTCTATAAATATAAATATAAATATTTCTATAATTTATACTTTTACCGAAACTTGAGATGCGAGTCGAAGTGGTCAACTGCCATACTCGCAAGAACCATTAAGGTACAAACACGTTAATTTATAATTAACTAATGTATTTTTGTCTTTTGATCAACATTCCTTCTTTAGGTGGATTACATTCGACGCCTGATCACAGAGCGTTGATAATCAATTTGAAAATTATTTTCATTGAAATAAAAAATCTTATCACTGCTTATATACACTATAAGTATATTTTATGACATAGCTGTTAAAGTAATTTAGTTTCAATCATCATTGTTTTGCTGCTGGAATGAATTTGACTAATCTTTCAACACATTGCAGTACCTAATAGATTCGGAAATTATATTCACTGAAATATAAAAATTCCATTACATTTAGTTTAATAAAGTATAAAAAAAAAATTATTGTCTATCTGATTGTTATCATTTATTATTATTATTTTATTGTTTTTTTTTTATTCCAGATGGTATAATTTACCTATTTTTATTGCCTATTATTATTAACGCCCATATAAATATAAAATACTGTTCTGTAATGTGTTAACTACTAGATTTTCTATAAACTATCAACATTTACACATTTAAATATCAAGGGAAGTTAATTAAAATAAACATTTTAAAATAAATAATTATTTGTTATTATTTATTTCACATGATGAATCAATTTACATTTAACTTTAACTATTAAAATAAAATGTTCAATGGATACTTATAAAAAATAAATAAATAAACTTTAAAAATAATATTATTATCGAAATTATTGAATGTTTGAGTCAAACGAGAACCTAATAATTAGTTATTGAATTTTAAATACTATTTTGCGCTATTAACTACTTCAATTTATCCACTTTTATGGTGCCTATCTTAAAATATCATTTATAATCTAGTAGAGTGATAGTGAATATTTGTATAACACGTACCACTCAACTTGATAAAATTATGTTCTATTTAATTATTTTTATAAAAATTAAAAATAAAGTTACTGTATACTTTTAATTTTTTATAAAGATAGTATATAATATAGGTAGTCAAAACATGTTGATCTCTGTGATAATATTGCAATAAATTTATATACTTAGTTGTTTTTAATTTTGTTTATTAATGTGTTAATTGCGAGTACCTAGTATATGTAGGAATCGTAAATTTCATTCTATATTAAGATTGCGTCTACCACCTTAAATACGTATTGTATAAGTAAAAAAACAACAAAAACATTAAATCTTTGTCATTTTATCCAATTAATAAAAAATAATACGAGTACCTTATATTACAACAACGAACTGACAAAATAGATAGGTACGTATTTTTACTGTCATATTTATAGAGAACATAATTTAAAAATATTATATCATTGATTTTAGAATGCAGTAATTATTATGTAATATTGTTCTAAAACTGTATATTCTAAAATCAATGGTATTATGATGGCCGAAAGTTCTTATATTATATTAAAGTATTGACATTTAAATTTTAAAAATATGTATATATGCGGTGGAACCATTTGAATGATTTATTTTAAGCTACCTCGTTGCACAGAAGTTAGGTTTACGAATGTCAAACATTATCGGCGAGTGTATCGCCGATCGAAAAATAAAAACATTATAACTGAGTATATTTTATTCGTGTTATTATTTATTCTTAGGAGTTAGTTAGGTAATAAATTATATTACTAGAAAGACTTGTCTACGTATTTATATACATCTTTTTATATGATTTATAACGCTTTAATTTAAGACAAGGTAATTGAGGTAGTTCCTGTTTCACAACTCATATGACTATTTTAATTTTTAACACCAATTGATATATTATAGATAAAGCCTAAAATTAAATGTTTCAATAATCACCATAAAAAAAAAAATATATAATATAGTTATAATATCTAACATATTTGTTATGAATTCTGATTAATGTCACTATAAATGTTTTTGGATTAATACTTTTAGAGAGTTATTTTGAACTACTTAGCCACTAACTTTAACTATCAGCCCGTTGACACTGTAATATTGGTGATTATAAGTTATAACACCAAAATGTATGAGTGTATAGGTAAGTCCAATTACTTGGACAACATGAAACCAAACAGCTTTTGTAACATTTAGCAAGAATATTTTTCAAAATATTTATCATAGACTTAAGAAATAACAACTTCATATTCCTGCTTCTGCTTTTGCAGTAATTTACATTTGCTGTTTAGTGTTTTCAGGTATTTGAATTTAAATCATTGTATTTCACTGTATCTCACTAAGCTGTAGTAGGCTTCGCATTATTTACATAATATATACACAATCGCCTACTATATATATAATATTTATTATGTATATATTATAGTAGGTATACTAATCATAGAACAAAAATAGTAATACAAATAAATCAATAATAAATATTTAATAATTTTCGGTATATTTTATAAACACAATAAAAATGTCATAACCGCAACATCGTGAAAACCGTAGGACCAAAATTGAAATTGTAATCTACGTTTTTTAGATGAATAATTTTTTTGATTTTTATAAAGATTTTGTTTCGTTTTAATAAATTTGAAAATTTGAAAAAATAAATATTTTATTAGTTACTTCTCAATGTAATAACGAAATCCACGTTAGTTAAACATTATGGTCCAGAAGACTATAAATCAGTTAACAGAAAAATTATACCCTTATAATTGAATAAATAACTCAATAATATTATACTAAGCTATATTGTATTTTATTTTACAGTACATTGTTAACTACCCTAAAGTAGTAATTGAAGAAAAAAATTAATAATTTAAAATTTAAAATTTAAAATTGCAAATTACAATGGTGCAACTGTAGAAGATTGCTACAATTGTTGTGTACCCTATAAAAATTTGATGAAATTATCGACCATTGTTGTATACTCACATACGTATGTACCTACCTACTAGTTTATGTTTGATCTAATTACATCAAACTGTTTTAGTTTCATCAGAAATACTAATTACGGTAAATTCGTTAGATGTATGACAAATACTATTCGCATACTGTTGTGATAAAATACGCCCAACGTGATTATTTCGTTGTGCTAACGAACATTTGTAAATTTTTACAACCAATAATTATAAAATATTTCAATATAAAATATGTATAATAATATATGTAATGTATCTTATGACTTTTTTAATCGTGTTCATAATGTATACAGTATAAATGATATAGAACGTGAATCGTAAAAATAAAACAAAAATTGTAGGTTTATAACAACTATTTTCTGGGCTAAAAGTCCGGAGTTACTGTATATAATTTCGATTCAGCTCGTTAATAATAAAATATCATAATTAAGTATGCATTTCAAAGCTCTGCAAACAAGGTATCGCGGCTTGCCAAGAACATAAATATTTAGCTCTGATTTGCGATTTTATTTATTAAAAAATACCTAATCCTTTGTATTGTACTTATTAAATCATTACAAAGGTATAGCTAGGTACTACAACAACACGTGTGCTCTGTGTATTGTATTCACTTACTCTAAAGCCTCATTGAGTATATTATATTTCGGTAACAATACAGCTCACAAAGGTCAAATCTTCTGAGACGATCGACGGAGTAATAGGTACACTGTGTGGTGTAAACGACATGCTCTAAGAAATGCAATGTTATTCGATATAATATGATACACCTATAGCGAACTCGCCACACCAATAAGATGTGTAATAAAATAAATGGCCGGATGGATGTAATAAGTTCAAGTAACATTGAAATATATTATAAATTATAATATCTGTTACCGCAAACCTAGTGTACGCATAATATACACAACTCCGACTATATTATTATAACAATTTAAATTCTTCACAATATTATTATTCGAATAACCTTGTACACTATTTATAATATTACGAGTCTCAGGTTGCAGAGATGTAATATTTCAAATATTTGTATAGGTTTTTTTTTAAATCCATGCTTATGATTTTCAGTCAAAAAATTAGTTTCTTTGTATCAAAGGTCTTAAAAGAGGTATTTTAAATTTTACATTGTTCATTATTCATTATGCATTTTTCATATTCCGTGGTAGTAAAAATAGGATATTTCTTAATTTAAGATTCAGAGGTGAGTAGTGAATGCATTGATTTTATAATATGTTTATATTATTGTATTCATATATACGATAAGAAGTTAAAAAAAGACTTTGATCTTCAGCTTTGAGAATGGTTTATAGTAGAAAACTGGATCTATTTGTTACATTAGAAAGTTAAAATGGAAAATTCTCAGTATTTTTAAAAGTAATCGAGGAAAAAAACAAAAAATTAATAAAAACGGGAATTTTTCAAAAAAATCGTTTTTGATTTTTTGTATAACCGTAAATATTATAAATCTGAACGTCAAACTGTATTTATCAGGAATTTCTATGAATGAGATAATTTAAAAAATATTTTGAATTATTTATAGGACTGACAATTTTTCAATTATTAATGATAAAAAATTATCTTGAAGTTAAAAAATTTAAACATTAATGCAATAAAAATGCAAATTAATTGTAGTTAACTATTTATAAAATGATCAGTTTTTTACAGCTAAGACTTAAAATCTAATACAATTATAAGAACATAAGTATTTCTTACTTATACTTCACTAAAACTATAAAAAATGTATAAAATATAAAGTTGCACTTCTTTTAGAGATATTTAAAATTCAAATTTAGACGAAATAACATATTTTAACTAAGAATAATAATTATTATGTGAGTTATTTTGTTACAACTATAACTTATAATTCAAAAATGTTATTCAATAAAACTTAAATATTTTAAATATATTATGAATTTTAATATACCAATACGCAATGACATATTAAAAATATAAATATTTATTTATTTAATATTTAAGATTTTATCTATTTATATCTTGAACTTATTCACAGTGCCTTACTGTAAAGTGTGTTGAATTAATAATAATAAAACTAATAGGTACCTATACGGCAATACGGCATGCATAATTGTATAAATATTAAATATATAGGTAATAGGTATACTATAGTCTATATTATTATAATCAAATTTTAATTATACAATAAATGCAAGGTTTTCGGAAAAAATTAAATGAACCTATCGTAATAATATTAGTAAACTAAATTACTTTAACAGCAATATCATAAAATATATTCATAGTGTCAGTGGAGAATTTTCAATAATTTCTTGGGGGAAGGGGGGGAAGTTAAAATTTTAAAAATCCTATTTTGGTAACACAAATTTTAATTAAGATAAGGTTAGGTTAAGGTACTCCACACCAAAATAACCCAACTGTTTTAGACAGGTAGTTATATAGGCAGATAGACAGTCTATCTAGGTACATTATTAAATTATTAGAAAACCCGTAATAAAATATTTATTTATCATTAAGGAACATTTTTTTATGTTCTGGGAGGGGGGTTAAACCCGAACCTTCCCCTCGTTAATACACCAGTACATAGTGTATATAGTGATAGAATTATTTAATTTCGATGAAAATAATTTTTGAATTTATTACTAATGTTGTGTTGGTTGGTTGTCGAATTAAATCCAGCCTATGAAGGAATGTTGATAAAAAATACATTAGAATATTAGATAATTAAAAATTAATTACTTGGAAGAATCATGTGTTATAATTTCTTTTTTATTCTGAAACACCAAACACTGTTCGTCAAAAAGTAGGATATATTAATGATATTATAACAATCATTAATCAATATCTATTTGTGATCGAATTGCGTTGAGTTTGGTGCCAAAATGCTTGTCTTTATGTGAATTTAAAAAATATATTATAATACAATTTAAAACCATCGATATTATTCTGAAATGAACATGCACAGTCTTAGATATTAATTTCAATGTTTTTATCATCAAACCGCTGATCACTATTAAAATATTGAATTATAATTTGTAATTTTTAAGTTTGTTTAAAAATCAATCGAATAAATATATATAATAATATATTACTGGACAAACAAAACAAGTTTATGTTCACGGAGATGCATATTCAACGTTTGGACATAAAAATATTTCCAGAAAACGATTTATTGTAAACATCAAACAATTGTAAGCCATACTACTCATATAGCTTTATTTCATATATCTGCAAGACTATTGTTAAGTGTAAACGATTTATTTCTAACGATACACTGGTTTGATTTCTTTCCCTTGTGCTTCCTCCAACGTACAGTCAGATCATTGACATAAGCAAACGATTATTCATCACATAGATACGGTTTCTCTCTCATGTGTATCTTCTGATGAGTTTTCAGATTGCTGTTTTGAGAAAACCGTCTTTTACACACGTCACAGGAGAATGGCTTCTCCTTCGTGTGTATCCTCCGGTGTACAGTCAGATTACACCTATAAGCAAACAATCTACCACATAGGTCACACGAATACGGTTTTTCTCCGGTGTGTATCTTCTGATGAGATTTCATATTACCCTTTTGAGAAAACCGTTTTTCACACACGTCACAAAAGTATGGATTCTCCCTCGTGTGTATCCTCTGGTGTATAATCAGAGTACAGAAATAAGCAAACAATCTACCACATAGGTCACACGGATACGGTTTCTCACCCGTGTGTAACTGCCGATGTATAATCAAATTGTAGTTTTGTGTAAATGACTTTCCGCATGTATCACATGGATACGACTTTTCTCTCTTGTGTGTCTTACAGGGTGCTTTTAGATTAATAATTTGAGAGAACGTTTTTTCGCTCATGTTGAAATGGTATGGTCCCTCACATTCAAGTGTCTTATCAATACATGTGAGCTCGTTCATTTTAATACTGTTAATTCTGCCTCTAATATCTCCGTCGTCATCCATCTGTTTTATAGACCATGTCGAATAATAAGTACACTGATTAAGATTAACGATTTTATCGTCTTATGTTAAAGATTATAACTAAAATCACATTTGGTTTTGTTGTTAAACTAATCTTATATTTTGTTTATAACAAATTACAATTTATTTATATTGTTTACTAGATTTTCAAGCCTGTATATTTTGCATTTAAATTTAAGGTAATAAATTACAAAATCAGTAGTATAATTAAGTTACTATTACTGCAACTGATGTATCTGAGTAAATGTCACAATCAATAATGACATAATGTACATTTTATGGGAATTCATAATTTATTTACTATTGTAAGAAAAATCTAAAAAAGAACATCATCGTTAAACAAATACAATTTTTTAGTCTAAAATGTAGAATATAATATTATCAAATACACTAAAAGATTAATATTTAAAAAAAAAACATTTTTACTCTTTGACATTAATGTTTTATGTCTGAAGATCAAAAAAAAGCAAAGTAACGAAAAAAAAATGGATCGTTTTTTAGATTCTCTAGCAATTTGTGAGGTTTGTTCCAAAAGTAATACACAGCACTAGGTGTCTTATAATATGATATTATCATCTGATTTTAATATCAGTTTTTTCAGGTTTCCAGTTTTAGTGGTTTTAATAAAGTATAATATGATGTGTAACTGTGTGAAAGCGATTACGAAAGTGTAAAAAATTCTGATCCTTTCTTATCATAGCTAAATTCATTTTTAACCAATTTGGTAACCAAATTTGTAAAATACAACAATTTTATTTCAGACTCAATTTCAGTAATATCCTGTGTTCCACAAGGAAACCCTCTCTTCCCGTTATTATTTAATTTATTTGTCAACGATATTGTTTTCTCCATTAAATATTCAAATATTCTCCTGTTAGCTGATGACGCTAAAATGTATAAATTTATAAGTAATACAGGAGATGCTGAACTACTTCAATAAGATTTAACTATCTTTCAAATTTGGTGTATCTCAATATTGGTATATCCCTTAATATTAATAAATGTCAGTGTTGCGCCGTCAAACTCCTACCACACGGCGGTTAGCTCGACAACTCGCGAGAGTCAATAACAAAAAAAAAACAGAAAAATAATAATGTCAAGCGTACCTAGTGCTTTTAATGCATGCAAAAATAATAAGAAATACAATATTAACAATATATCAAATAATAATTTTGATATCAGATATCGATGATATCAAAAACAAATGATATCACAAACAATAATAATAAAGATAATATATAACAATAATAACAACAATATATACGACCGTGCGTGTGTCAACAGTGACGGTGTGGTACCAACTACAACGGCAGAACGGCGCGACAGCGTGATAGTTATCACTGATCAGCAACGGGCGTGATAACGGCAACGCACAGCAGCGTTTTAAACTGTTTATTTCAATAGCGCCAAACGGACCACGAACAATCACCAGCAGAACAGCATCGGATTTAACATAAGCAGGATCACACACAAAAGTCACCGACGGAGAAAACAGGCAAATGTCGGCGGACTCGGAGCACGCTACTTTGTCGCACAATATGACGACGAACTCAGATAGCCAGTGTACAACGACGCGCGTGCCACAATCGTGCAAGGTCAGAGCAAAACTAAACTCTGTGATCGGACAAAGTACGCCAAGCACCTGTGGCGACGTCGTAAAAGACCCAAATACAAATAATAAAGGCCGAGATTAGTCCGCGAGTAAATGTAGTATACGAGATATATATATATATAATATAATATATAATATATATATTATATACAAAAGTATGCGAATATACGCACGCACGACCAACCGGCGGCGACGTCGTCGTTGACAGTCTTCAACAGTCAGCGTATTACTTTTTATAAAAAACATTATTTTATTTCCAGTAAATACATGTTCTTTAACTAAAATGTTTGTCGTTCTACATAAGTTAAAGATCTTGGAGTAGATAATCTTTGATTCCAAGTCATTATTTAATCTCTGGGTATAAGCAATGAAAAAAAATCTCTTTCATTAATTGGGATAATTAAACAAAATTGATCTAACTTTAATGATCCATTTATATTAAAATGTCTAAATACTTCTTGTTCGTCCTACAATACTGGAATATGTTTGGCGAGACGCACAAAAGATTTTGATGTCCGTGAGAACATTGGTCTGGTATTTGCGACTTGTATTGATGTGTTAATGAATTTACGATTTCCCCGAGTCGTTTTGAGGCGAACGGCCAGAATTCGCTCCACGACCGTGAGTGGAGTCTTATGTGGCCCTCCGGCCTCCACATATGCACCAATAATATAGGTAAAATATTAGAACATCAGCCATAATGAACAACTAGAAAAAATCCAAAACAATATGCTTCTTTTTATTTATTATAAAAGCAATCTATATAGCAATCTATACTTAAGATATGACGATATTCTTAACTTTTTAAATCTGAAACCATTAAAAGTCAGAAAAAACCTTTGTATAACTTTCTTATTCAAACTTCTTAATAATAAAATAGACTACTCTTCCCTCTTAAACAATATCATTTTAAAAACAAACAAACATAATACCTATTCAAAATAATGAATAATTTTATATCGATCGCTAATAAAGTTATAAGTTATAACGATCAGCGACAGATTGTAGTTTTCAACGAAAATCAGATATTAATAAAATATTAGCTAGCTGACCCCGTGCACTTCGTTGCCCGTTAAAAATGTCGATTCTATAATATGATTCAAACTTTGTTTAATTTGTTACCTATTTAATAATCAGTTTAGCAGTGTTCTAAACTTAGACATTTTCATTGACCATTTTGAATTTCAAAAACCTTGTGCAAGTACCACTTTAAAATGCTTCCTTATAGCACACTCAATTTATGATACGAATGTACTGTGTAAATTACAATCCTCGATCTATCACTGTTCAGGCTCTACGTTTATTAGTCAGTTAGTTAGTCAGTTTATATTATAGCCATTAAGCTTGGCGTCGCCCGTAAACTCTCTTATGATTATGCGAGTAGTACATTATTAGGTAGACAATCCACCTGTGGTGGATCGCTGACCCCCTCGAAATGTGTACGTACGTTAATAATTTCTAACCTTCGAGTTTCAAAGTTATATCATTTTTTTTTTTACTACGGTGGATACGATACGATGATGTGCCATCCCGTGGTTTTAATATTATAGTTGATTTATACCAACCTAACCTGACTTATTTTATTTTATTTTTTTTATACATAGTTAGTATAACAACCCGACTTATTTTATTTTATTTTTACGAATTCCAACCCTTTAAAATCAAAATTTTGAAATCGGGTGACGTAGTGACACTTAAGAAGGTATTTGGAACAATTCCGAGAAAAAAAAATTGGAAAAAAGCTAAATAACGTTAATAATCGTTGTGACGACACGTTTTGGAGTATTTTTAGTCTAAATTTACAGTTAATCTAAAATATCTAGGAATTATTTGTAGTAGTCATTAAAATATTTTAGATACACCGCCCTTCCATTCAAAAAATCACACAAAATGTACCACTATAGTTGTCACTTAGTCATGAATGTATTAAATTTTTTTTAATAAATTGGTAAGGCTTATAAGTTTAAATGTTCTATTATTATAAAAATATAATAGGCGTACAAGAAATATTAAAAATATCTTTAAAAACAAAATTTTCTAAAATAATTGTACAATTATATTTAAAATATAGATAATTCGACGTATCATGCAAGATGAAACAATTAAAAACAATAAGTCTTAATATTATAAAGTGATTGACATCTGCCTCTACATTGTTAACTCGATACTCTGCAAGTATAAACAATATGTTTTTCCTTCCCCTATTCTAACAACCCTTAGTTTCATAACTGACATGCCCGATTGCAATGTAACGTTCTTAAAATATAATATAGTACTGAATTAAACCATCATAAAGTGAATCCACTGATTGAATAATAGAACTGTTTAATTACAATATCAATGATAAAACGAACGATTAAGAGAACGTGAATTAAAAAATTAAAAAATTAAAAATTTTTCACATTAATAACGTGAATTAAAAAATGTATCACAAATTGGGACGGAAAATGAATGTACCTATTTTATATTATAATAATTTTCATACTATACGTATAAGCATGTTCTTATGTAGTTTAAAATAAAAAATGACCATTCACCCCGGCAGCAGATCGGTGAATGAGTTGATTTGATTATTTATACTCACTGTCGAGGCCGATTCATTAATTACATATAATATATAGATGTCATAAATAACGTCAACACGACGCCAATAAATAAATAAATTGAGGTACGCCGTATACCATTTTGTAAATAATAAGCTTGTAGTTTGTGTATATCGACATGTTGTATATGTTGTATTTTTTTTTTCAAACACTTTTACAGGAAATTGAGGGAAGACTTGAAAGGACTTAATTTTAACACAATGTTTTAAAGAGAGATCTTCTTAGATTTTTTAAATATCTAATGAATAATCACTATTTGTTCTACTATAACTTCATACTTGCCATAAAATACTCTAAAATCGCACTAATCAATAACTAGGTGGTGGGCGGGAAATGCGTTTTTGTTAGTGCTCATTACTGTAGTGGGTATGTGCCTATTATTATAATAATAATATATATTATTATTTTAATAATACCTACAAATCAAATCGTCTGAATATTAACAGTTAAACTAAAAAAATATAGTATTATAACTAGACTACAGACCTGGGCCGGGTCTCACATAATGGCACAGCGTAACCTTCGGGTGCCACCGCCGCAGTTGCGTAAAATGACGTGGTCACAGTCGTAACGATATGCGAATTTCCCTCTCCTTTAGCCTACCACAATAAACGCCAAACGGACACAAGCCAGTAGACGGACGGACGGTTAGATAAAGGTAGATACCGAATAAAAAAATTATAGTAATAATCATCGCGAGATGTCGGTCGCGAAACACGTGAATAACGGTGAATACAACTATCGTTTAGACCACAATGTGTGGACCTACCTTTTTTTTAAAAAAAGAAAAATTTTCGAATCTCATGGTTCCGTACGCGCACAAGAACTCGCGGTCACGGGCGAGGTTTGCTCGAGTGTAATATATTATACATACCTACTGCAGCACACACATAAGTTATAAAATATTTTACGTGCACTTACGTCACTTACGAAAAAAAAACTGTTACCACACACTTATAACAAGTAGTTAGTTGCTCGAAGGCAGAATGTCACATATATTATTATGTACAGGGTAGTTTATGAAAAAAATGCTTTCTTATTTTATCGAAGTGAGATTTTTCCGCAACTTTTTCCTCTTACTTTGATCACTATATAGAAGAACGTTTTCTAAAATAAAAAACTGTAGGTATATCTTTCCTTATAAAAATCAAACATGATAATTAATATAGGTACTGTTGACAACATGGATTATCGTTAAACATAAGTAGAATAAAACATTTTTAAAAATATATTTACAATTATTTTTAGTAAGATATTTTTCTCTTGATATCACAAAAAATTACAGAAAAAATATTGCAGCCCGACGTACGAATCACTCTGTACATGGCGTTATATCTTATATAGTACGTTCATGTGTTCATAGCGAATGTGTTTTACGAAAAGTTTCGGGTATATACCTACTTGCATGATCGGGCGCACGTACAAATTGATCGACACAACGACATGTGTAAAAAAAAAGGTATAAACCCGCCGAAATAGTTAAATACTGATTTTCTAGACATTCGAGGTTGTATTAAACCGAATGTCTAGAAAAACACGTGGATAGTAGTAACAGTACATATATTTACAACTACATACACATATTATATATTTAATTTGGAAGTTTAATGATTAATCGAATATCGTACTAAAACGTTAAGTTGTAAATGACAAAAATACATCTAGAGAAGAGGATTAGATATCATTGCTTAATACTTTCATATATTTTTAATACATGACTATAACCGAATGATGAATATTAAGAATACTTATAACTTTTAATTTTATATAATATTGTATTATTTTAATGATTACTAATTTGGTTAATTAATTAATAATAGAATGTTTACATTTCCGTCAATGCCACTGACGCGCGAGCGCGCGCGGGTGTGTGTGTGTGTGTGTGTGTGTGTGTGTGTGTGTGTGTGTGCTTAATCTAAAATATTAATGCATAATACATTGCGAGATTTCCAGTGTTTTACTATCTTTGCACTACTTACCACCCATGAATTAAGGGGAGCACTTAATTAATGACCTATATTCTATAAGCCACGTGATGACCTTAAAGCCAAGTTGGTGAAACTTATAGGCTTAATACAGTTTAGTTAATGAGAACTAAAATAAAATAATATTAATAATAATAAGAAAATAGGTGGTTAAATCATAAAGACATAAAGTAATAAGATTTTGAGTTTAAGGTAATTATGATGTTAGTATTTTGCATGTTTTAATAATAATAATTATTTTTTAAATAATAATTTGAGCATGGCATTATAATTTAGATTAATATAATTTGGTTAGTTTACAGAATAATATATTTGTTCACCACGAGGAAAAGATAATATAATCATAATTCATAAGTTTAACAGGATAATTACATTAAAACAATTTATTTTGTCACCACAAAGTATAATAATTAAAAAAAAATATAATACAAATAAATTAATAAGTATTCTAACCGGTAACAAGTTTGATTGTCAATTGTTCAAAATTAAATCCTAATTATAAATATAATAAAAAAAGTACATATAAACACATAAATAATTTTTGGGAGTATTAATAGGTAAATAATAATATTATAATTCACATAATAAAAAATTATAAAATATATTAAAACCTGTCGCTTTAGCCAGTAATCAGTTGATCAATAAATACCAGGTAAATTTGAATACAAGCGCAATTGGTACACTCACCCTAAAATAAAAATTTTGTTTTAGGCGCTATTGGTCCATGCCCATCACAATTAAGTATGCTAGCTGCCCAGTAGCTGGGTCCCGGATTTTTTTTTATTAATTTTAATATGCATTATGACTATGAGTGTATTGTAGATCAGCGGTTCTCAACCTTTATATTCAGGTACCACCTATACAGCTTAAATTTTTTATAAAATAAGATTTTCTTCTCATATTACCTAGAGTTTTCCATGTGCCACAAGTCGAGAAATACTGTTGTAGACTTCACCAGCATATTTTATTAAAATGAGAAATTCATAGATAATGATAAAACTGCATTTTACTAAAAGAAAAATTTATAAATGATAAAATGAATGAAAATACTACAGTGAAAGTTAAACGATTAACTACACTAGTGTAGTATCTAAGATAATTCGGGATCCAATTAATTGCAATTTACATCAATTTAAGTACAGTGGTTTTATAGACTAGCTGCATAGACTTGTGGTAAAATGTATATTATATAATCATACATTTATAAAAAGCCCTGTAGGTTCATTAAATCAATATACAAACGGGGAAGAGTATGTACTTTATACTGTTTGTGAAAGAGTTTATATTGTATAATAAGTAAATTTATGTTTACTTTTTTACTTAATTTTAATTAAAATTTAAGTCAATATATCAATCAAACCTTTAAACTCGAATAATTTGTTGCTTGGGATTTTAATTAAAATCTTTATTGAAATGTATATTATATTAATGTTCTATTGTTTGGACCATTCACCCCAGTATTCCAGTAGGGCAGTTTAGTCTCTCGTTAAATCCCCACAAAATTCTTCTGTATCTAATTTCGCTTTTTATATGAGATAATAAAAAATCGAGCAGACTTTGTCTAATTAAGACACTATAGTAAAATAATAAATAACTGTTTTTTTTGTATTTTGTTAAAATACTGTGTGTACCTAATACATACTACATACTTATAAAAATAATAATAAATAAATAAATATTAGGTACCTGGCACAAAAAGAAACTAAAATTGTGATAATGTGTAAAATATGAGATTTGAGGTTAAGACAGAAGATGTGAAATAAGAAGCTGCTGTTATTTGGCTTGAACATATTACTTTAAATGTCTGTGTAATTTGAAGGTTTAGTCTTTGAAAGCTTAGCAGAGACCCGAAGCTGTATACCATTGTATATTGGTACCAAATGAGCATTTTTGTAGTGTGGATGTGTTGTTCAGTGTTCCTTAGTGTATAAAAGGATTTTGAGACAGAATAAATGTCCTTATTTCGAATAAATTAATTGAACTAAGCTTAAACTATAGTTATTGTTTTCGAAAAGTCAGTTGCTTTAACTCGACAAGCTAGGAAAATCGTATAGATCACAGATAAATTTTAATAATAATAAAAAAATAAACTAAAACTAGGTAAGTGAATATATTAAGTTTTCAACAAATAAATTGATTAGTATTATAATTTATACATTTGTAGTATGAGGACCAATTTTATTTACATTAATTTAAAATGTACTTTTAGATTCTGAACGGAGTGATGAATTTATTGATTTTACAATGATGTATGTTTTTTTTTGTGTCTATGTACAGCATAACTAGTCGAAATAATGCTTCAATTTCAAACTTCGGGGGTGGTTTCCGATGGAAAAGTGAATATCCTTGGTGCATTATAGAGGTAAAAAGTAAACATTTTCCAACAGCTTTCAAAAAAATCGAGAAAAACAAAAAAAAAAAAAAATGACCGAAAAACGGAAATTTTTACGCAAAACCAGTTTTCGACCGAATCGATTTTTTATATGGTTGTAATTCAAAAACTAACCACTGTAAATACTTGAAATTTTTACAAAATGTTTATGTTAGTGTTATCTATATACAGTTTAAATTTTGACTTTTTTTGAGTTATTTATTAAGGATTAAAAATACAACACTAAGTTTGTTTTCCATAGGTTTTTCTTCAAGTAGCTATAGAGAAATCTCGAAGCATCATTATAGGAAAAATTTTAAGTGCGTTTGAATTTTAAATTTTTACGAAATCACATAACGATAACGATTTATCCTCAAACTATTTTAAATATTTGTTATTATTCAAAAAGTATTAGTCGTAGATACTTGAAAATTTTACCAATTATTTAGATTGGCATTTTCTTTACATGATTTAATTTTCAAAATATTTTGAGTTTTTTTAAGCTATTTATAGATAACTGAAATTTTCAATTTTTCTAAAACATTTTTTTTGAAGTGTCGATAAAATTTTTTTGGCCCAATCAATATACTTGAAAATTGTATATAAAGTTCCTCATATGTTATTATTATAGTAATTAAAAAATTATAAGAATACATAGGCACAATTTTTTTTTTATTAGCATTTGAAGTTTTTTTTCAGAAAAATTCGTCAAAATAATGAATATTTGCAAATTATTTTGTAGTTCAAAACTCATAAAATTGTTTGTATTTATATCTAACGTTAAATATTCTAGACTGACGAATCATCTCCTTTCAAAATCGTTTTTCGTCTACAATGATACCTATCATTGCATTCAAATTTAACCTATCCCAGTCTGAGGTCCACCCCACCCCCTAATGTACAGCAGAGCGGTACCCACTTGCCGACTTTTTAAATATAGGTATATTCAGAAAGTGTTAGTCTTATTTTAGATAATTTTTAGATAACTATTATTACAATTCAAAATTACTAAAGTATATTGAAAACGCCAGCTATGAAATCAAAATAAATTTTAAAAAAAATTCATTAAAGTATGGATGGCGAAGGGTTTGTTAATTTCGACACGTCGTGAAAATGATTTTTCTAAAATGATTAAAAAAAACATCCTAACAATTTAATTTTGTGTGCTTAATACATTTATTACATTAAATATCGAAATAAATTTACTTCAATTCTAAAAGCTAGGGAAATAAATTTTTTCAAGTTCAATTTTTCTAGTATAATTACTATTCCTAAACTTGCTTGGAAGTTAATACACAATTTAACAAGAAACAAAAATAACATAAACAATGGGACATTCAAAAATATTATCGAATATAATGCGGTCAAATAATTAACCCTCAAAACGATCCTTTAAATACAGCAAATATTTCTAATTTATGTTTCATAGGTGTTGGGAAAGGCGTAGCCGTTAAATTCAAAAACAGTTTGCATAAATACTATAAGTACAAAGAATCAATTTTTTCTTTTGGTCAGCACTTCATAAAAAAAAAAAAATAGAAAAACTGAGGTCCTAAATCATAAATAATTTCAAAGATAAAACTGCAGCCGGATTTGATAAAATATCAGTTAAACTTTTAAAAAAATATAGCTCCTTTGCTCCTTATATTGTAGTATTGTAGACCCTGAGTATCTATATTCTATATACTTAAATGCATGCATAGAACACTGCGTTTTTCCGGATAAATTTTAACTCACCAATGTCGCACGACTTTATAAAACAAATAAAACAGAAAATGCGATGGACTATAGACCGATACTTATGCTTTACAACTTATCAAATATTTTCGAAAAAATAATTAAAGTCAGACTTGTAACTTTAACTTATCTCTATCCTGTGCTACTATTTCTATATCTTGTTAAACACATTTTTCATTAGTTAAAACATTAAAAAGTAAATAAAATAAATTAAAATAGATTTTTAAATAATGAGTGTTGTTCGATATAAAAAAAACCACTCTGTATATAATAGCATACTATGCAAAACTCTAAGCACAATTTTTCAATGTATCTTATAATAATTATGTAGGTAGGTATTTGCTTGTGTTGAACAACAAGATGAATACTTAGAAAAACATAATTTTCACAAGTCACAACTGAGTCGTACAAGGTTAGGTATGTACGTATGTATACCTATACTGTATAGTCGTAGAATAATTACATATACTTATCAAATAAAATGATTCAAATTTGTTATTTAAATATACTCGTACATATTAATGATAACCATTTATATAACAGTATAATTTATACTATATATCATATTCATTTAAGGGGAAAAAATACAATTTAATTAATAATAACGTTTGCAAATGGGATAATAAAGTTCTAACACAACGAGTTTGATTAAATATTTAAATCGTTATATTATTATGCGTATACTCTAATTGTATACCTATGGACTCAGACATCTATTTCTTTATATTCTGCACTATATGATGTGTACCTATGATGAATTTAAAAAGCACTTCGTAAATGATCAGTGTATATACGAGTATACCGCATTGGCACCTCAATCAATCATTTATCATATTATCATAAGATGTTCATTTTTCATTTACGGAGAAGACACCTTCAATAAAATATATGTATATTATATATTATATAAACTAAAATATAACTAAACATCTACTCCGTTTATAGATCAATGTGAAAATGATATACATATTATAACTGTTTGTAATGTACCTTTAAAAACACAAACAAAGTACACGTAGTACGCATGTGATTTTTCTACAATCTCTTAATAACTGAACACACTTAATTAAGTGATTAGTGTCATTCAATAAATTTATATTGAACATAATCATTTAATTTGAGTGATTATTATAGCGACTTTTATATTACCATATGACATATTATGACGTATACCTGATATAAATATAATACATATATAAGTACTTAGTACACCCTTTTATAAAACCTGATAAAAAAAATCATCATTCTTTCAAGTATAATGTAATTTGTAAATTGTATACAATCTCTAGATTTCCAAACCAAATACTATCTAATACTCTAAACAAAAAATATCTTTTTTGTTGTCGCTCAGCCTATTTCTGTAAGGCTTTACTTATGATATTCATTCAAAATAATTAAGGTATGCGTTTTAAGAACTGAAAGAACAGATCTTAATACCCAATATGTATTATATTTATCTTATAAAGGTTTATAACAGCTATAATAAATTAAAATAAAAAACTTTTTAATACAAAGTCAAAACTTTCAACTGTGCACCAAAGTTTAGTACATAAACAAATTAGAATATTTTACTAATTATTATCATATTTAAAAAAGTGATCTATTTAAGAAGTAATTAATTTATATCTTATCTACTGGCTACTAGTAAATATTAATAAATGAGAAAGAGTATCATTTTTCTTACAGGAAATTTAATGTAGATTTTACCAATTGACAATTTTAAAATAAATAAATAAATATAAGATAAATCACAAATAAACGATGGATGGATATAAAGATATTCATGACTCGATGACTCTATATATATTATTTAAACTCTATCTATATGAAATAATTGTTTAAATATGTAATGTGAACATAATTTTTTTAATTGTCTGTATTTTTATTGTTAGTTATAATATTTACATTCAACATTTCCTAGATTATTTATCTCGATATCCATTTGCTTATTCACACATTTTAATGATAGTGATGACTTATTTCCATCAAGTTTGAACAAAATATAACTATATGTAATGTGCAAGTATTACATAAGTGATAAATAATTATGTATTACAATATTATTAAAATAAAAATTACCTATTTAGCTTTTAGAAACGAAAATTCATTGTCATATATCTATAATCGCGATTTGTATTCGTGTGGGATTCGAGAGAACTTGATTGTATATAGTATATTTAATGAGCAATTAAAAAAAAGTTCTACTTTAAAATTTAGAAATTAGGGTGGATAGATAAATAATAGGTATTTGAATTTGAGTATAAATTATAAATACCAAATTTAAAGTAGAGGATGATTTCGAGATTGTATTATACACTCATACTATACATATTATACTATACTTTACTTTAAATCTTAGTTATTGTTTCATAATATGCACTTATTAAATACCTACGTCATTATACGTCGCACGTCAAATCAAGTTCGCAAACCTCTTTCAAATTGTCAAATCTGTTTATACGCGAACAGTCATTGCGTTTATTTTTCGAAACGGAAATACTCCATTATATACATTATTTGTGAAACGAATACTTGAACTTTTTATGTCACACAATTTACATTATTATATTGCTATTAGTTATTACATTATGAGATGATATAAATGACAAAGTGTACACATCATCTGTGAGTTGAACATCATCTGTGTGAAATGTTTTATTCTTATATCATAAATAACATTATATATTATGTTCCAAATCAAGATTTATATGATTTTTATTATATAATATTGTACAAAAACTAATAAAAATGGTAAAGTATTGCCGTATTGGTTAAGTTGAAAAAAATGGCTAACAAAGTTTGAAAAATTTTAGACACTTAATTTTTTAATATTCATTTGTTAAGCTCAAAACGTGAACATGAGATAATAATTATAGGTATTAATAAAATAAACCTAGATACATATTAACTTGATTAAGTATTTAAGTTGTGCCATTTTTAAGTAATATTTTAGAAGACGAACATTCAAACATCAAAAGTTTTCTGTAAAATTGGAAAAAATAATATATTTCTAACATTCCGATCACGCAGAATATTGTTCCGAGTGGCAATCATGCACAGAGATTTAATCTGTTATGCTTCTTATTTAATTTTTGCAGTTACTCGGCACCAGCAATGCAATACGCAAAATAAAAAGTAAGCAGTTTTTATCTTACCCAATTCATCATATTTATTTATCTATTGCGTGTATTTAAATACCTATAACATAATACATTACCTACTATTTACAATATTGCATTATCCGATTAACATTTTACGCGATACGCATTATTTATTGTGTTTGTGTAGTACAAATCGCATTATCTTATGTTTAGCCACTTGCACGATATTGGAATGCCGTATACCTATAACATAGATATGATCTGATTATGATTTTTAAAAAATCACGAGGCTTGATGTTCCGGTTGAAATAATCAGTACAATATCGTATACGACACAATAATATATTATAGATATAATATAAACAATATGCAAACCGTTATAATAATATATTACATTGGTTTTAACTACCTACCTATAACTATTTTACACAGTAACAGTATCATTTCATTATACGGTTTTCTTTCATTTTATAATTCCGATAATCATACGGATTACGATTATTGATTATTACTATTATTCTGTATTATGTCCGTGTTTTGAATACGACAAAATATTCATTATATCTTTTGTTATTATAATTGTTCAAGCATGTTAATCATAAATAGAGTTAATTACTCATCAATACCGTTGTTTATAGTGCTTGTCTTGATAATCCCACTTTTTTCAAATTAAAACTTGTGGAATAATATTTCATTGAAGAATTTTTCAAAAGTTAATTTTTTTTTTTTATATACAATAAAAAATGTATCGATAAATATTATAATGGATGAGTATCTATTATCTAATGATTTATTGAAACACGATGAGTTATAATATTATGTAATAATTAAGTTTAATATATTGTACATTGCATATTTGCATTTATAAGGTAATAAACTAATAAGTAACCGGAACAAATAATCTCAAATATTATAACCACAAATGATAAAAAAACGAAAAAAATATTTGTCCTTAAGACGTAAAGGCAAACAACTGTTATAAATAAAAATATATTCTTATTTTAGGAGTTTATTTTTATTATGAATGAATATTAATAAGAAATATTTGTTTGTAATGTTAAATGTTTTTGTTGATTTCATTGAAAGGTTGGGAATCTCCTATCTCCATCTCAGTCTTTAATTCTTTCTTATCATAATCAGAATTTAGAACTGATTTAAGATGTTTTAGAAAAAAAATTACAATTCATTAATATAATATAATATAATATAAATATTACAAATATTTTAAAATATATAATAATTATAAATTATGATTTTTGTAATATATTGCAAAGTTTGAAAATATTATAGATAATAATATTTAATTTAAAAATGAATGATAAGACATACGTATCTAACGTCATCAATAAGTTAAATATGTCCATAATGTACTATTTCGGAAAACACCTTTTCTCACTCTACCTATGGGTATCAGGGTATCGTAATACATAAGACTTTTCGATTAGCTAAATTAATTTTTATTCAATGGTTAAAAAAAGGTATAGTACTGTAGTATACGAGCAGGATAAATGTATTTTAAATATTGTCTATGTTTAATAATCTGCAACCGTTATATAATTATAATAATAACTATAACATCTATAACTATAACTATATAGGTACATTCACATTAGATTAAATGATATTTTCCCGACATACGACGGCTTTAAAGCATTCCTATTAACGTTAAATTCAAAAATAAAGTAACTCTGAGATTTAATATTACTTAAAGTAAAACGTAAAAATTAAATAAACAATAATATGTTTCAATTCTTAATAAAGATTATTTTTATTTCTTAATGTAAGTTCTTCTAGTTATAATTGGGTAACACATTGAGGGCATCGAGGTGTGTACATATTTTTTATTACATATAATATCTACTTAAATAGTATATATTATAATGCTAAAAAATAAACCGTCAGTTAACATGATACATGAACGAGCGTACACGGAGGCCACGGTAAGTAAGTAGTTACCCGGTACAATAACTAATAAGTAATAACACTATACCTACCTAAACGTCTTGAACAGTAGTCATACAATTATTATGAAAACATAGTTAGTCGAAAACACAAGTACAGATTTTTATCAAAACTGGTTTTATTTTATTATTGTCTCAACGTTTCAAATATCTAACTCTTTATTTCCACACACATTGATGTGTAAAACGTTTAATTCGATGTTGAAATTACTTTATACAGCGTATCAAGTACTATATAGTAGCCATAATACCTATGATGTATTGTGTATATGTTTGTCGATTTTCAGTATAGGTATAGGTAGTGTTTATTAGCTATAAAATTACTGTATTTATGAATGTGCCTATGTATCTGTATTTAGTGAATTAGTTTGATCGATTTATTTTAATATATAATATTGAGATCAATTTAGTATATTTATAATTTAAAAATCACCTATCGTAGTATCGTATATTTACTAGCAATGTATATCAAAATTCAACTCTCTCAATATTTTTACTTGTCAAATTTTCACATAACAAACTAAAGTAAATATGATCATATGAGATGAGTAATTGAAAAATATAATTAATTCAGTCAGTTTAGAATATTATAACACAAAATAATTTTTTATCGACCCTTCGTTACATTTTTTTCTCGAAAATTATTGAAGCAGGGATCACATAAATGCTCTTACACATGGATACACACTGCACATGTATCTTTTTTCAATTAAATTTTGTCGAAAATATTTAAAATACATCATACGTTAAAATATATTAGAGAGTCTGTTGTTAAAGAATGACAAGATTGATATTCAAAACAAGATCGATTCTCAAAAAATAAGAAATATATTTAAAACTATAAAAGTTTATTATTGGATAAATGTTATTCTAAAATTAAAAATAAATTAACGATTTTGTAAAATTTGTTTTGATATACTTAGCATAATATAATATTGTAATTATAAGTAATTATAAAGTGGTGAGCGAATAGCTAACAGCTTTTTTCATATAGGGGCCGTTCTTAAAATTTCCCGATTGGCCAAAACTGACCTATCCAACTACCTTAGTATGTAAAATATTATGGTGGTATACTGTGGACACATTTTCCTAAATTATTTATGTATAAATGTATTTATTTACTTATGTATTTATTAATCTATATAAATGAAAATTCATCAATTTATTTCCCCGTACAGCTGTAGATCTTCATATACGAGTGAACAGACAAAATCAAACCAATTTCCCTTCGAAAGTACCTATGTAGTATATTATACAAAATATTTTATTGAAAAATTTATCTAAATTTTTTTCTAAACATTTTTTATTGTACAATAATTGAATAATACGTACAACTAGCTAGTTTTCGGGCATTTACCCGAAAACATTACACAATGAAAACATTATTACATTCTTAATAACATTACGTATACATAATACATATACATTATATACATTCATACTATTCAGAGTGATTAATGTATTATATTTTCATATTGATCACCTACATATTAGAATTTTTGTTCATTAAAATCTTAATTTATTTATATTAAATTATAAATCTTTTTTATGCATTCCGTAATTCAAGAAATATAAAATTATTAAAAACTTTATATTTTTTATAATTATAAAAAATACTTTCATACATTATTTATATTCAATAAAATATAAATTATTTATTGCTCAAAGTTCACATGAATAATTTTAAAATATTTAAAGTTAGTAAGGTATTATTGATTATTATTGCTTAGTTACCTAAAATATTCCTATAGTTTTTAATTTAAAAAATTAAAGAAGTATTGAAACAGTTGATGATTTTTTAAATACGCATCGAATTCAATATCTTTACTCTATAGGTAGTAATTCAATAAGGACCTACACTTAATAAAAATAATAGGTACTTGACTATCTTTATGAAACTTTAAAATAAATATTTTTCCTATTATAATGAAATAATACATAAATAGTAAAATTTAGAAAAATATATTAAGGAAAAGTATTAAATATATTACCTATGTATTGTATTGTTAATATTATATTTTTTTTCAAGATTGGTTTACAACTGCAATCTCCGTTATAATAAATTATTTGCCTTTTTTTGAGTTCCAGTATAAAATAATTATTCTATTGATTATTTACTTTATCGATTGCATTATACATATAGCGATTAATTTTATTTCATGTTTTACATTGTTATAATTTGGATAATATATTATTTGTATTCTCAGGTAATGTGCAAATTTAATAATTTACACACATTTCACGCCGTTCACGCACATTATCCGTAGATAGGTATATAATATCATATTACGTAAATTATAATGTCATAATGTCGAGTATCAAATATAATATATTATTATAAAGGTACTATAATAATATGTATGCATATTGTATATTATTCGGTGTGCATACGACTCCATTTCGCGACGATAATAATACGAACTGTTTTGCCGATTTTGGTTTTGGAGTTTCGCATGTCACATTGTTTCTCCAGTTATGTGTTTTGCATTTTTTTCCACTGTGGGCAACACGAAAGCCGACAATAGATTCTATGCATATAGCTATTCATAATTATTACTAATATTTTATGCACCTATATCTAAGAAAAACGAACAACCTTCGTCGTGTTCAGAACGGTCGCGGGCGCGCCGCATATCTGAGCGTATTCGCAAAAATACAAAAACGGTTATTCGTTCCCATAAACGTAGGTATGTGCACAAGCGCGTGTGGTGTGTGTGTGTGTGTGTGTGGTGTGTGCACGCATATACATAATTTCGTCTCAACGTTATGCGCAACACTACCGTTACTTATATAATATATATATTTATAAATTGGTCGTGCCGCGGCCAGTATGCGCGATGATGAATGAGATACGTCTCCGAGATAATAATGAGATTCTTCGGTGGGCGGGCGGGAAGATAGCTAGGTAGGTATAGCCGTATTATATGGTCATAGATCGATGTGTTTATGCATAAATGCGATGTGTGACGGGTGGAGGCGAAGGGAGAAAACAATATGGAAATAATGGCGGTGATGAAATATAATAGTGACTATAATAAGTATTGTTTTGAAAATGAGGGAAATATTATCGTACGACACGTTTAGGATTCGTTCCGTTTAATTGGTTGATTGACTCTATTTTTATTTTTATTTTTTTTTTTTTTATGTCTAAAACGCGTATTGATCTTAACGCGTAGCCAAAATAAATCTACCACTACGGTGCGATTCCGAATTAAAATTTAAATAATTTAAAACCACAACTGACTTGTACCAGCTGTTCTTTAGACTTAAGTTCCACACATTTTGAATAAAAAGGTAGTAGTGTATACTAATTTAATTTCTTTAATTTATTACTTTAAGTATACTTACATAATTACAATGCTTAAGTTACCGTACAGATGTATACTATATACCAATGAGATTCTTAATATAATTGTTATATATTTTTATTTAACTTGTATCGCATAATATAATCATATATTTTATAAATCTTTCCACCACCGCAATAAAAAATACAAACAATTTTGGTACTTTTTAAAATTTTTTATTTTAATTGCACGAATGTTTAATGTGTAATAAATCTGATAATTAATAAACACACGTTAAATAATATGTTCCCACGACAGACTATCCTCGCTTCTATATTTCCGTTACAATCGAAACATATACGTATACCTATATTTTTAATATTGCTTATCTTAATGACTAACAAATTTTAGTTAAATATATATTATTACACTGATAACAAAATAATAATTAAGGTTGAACAAAGTAAAGTGTTAATTTTGGCCTAATTGTTATCATGACATTTTTGAGTAGTATGATTCTAATTATTTATTTAGTATTTTAAACATTAGGTATTAATACATTATGCTAAGACTAACAATTGATATATTTACATAATTTCACAATCGTAATTTGTAGATCAACATCGATCGATAATAGGTACCATCGTTTGCATTATATCACACGCGCGATACTCTGCACGCGTTTCAAACACTATAATAAAATACTACTGATATAACTAGGTTAAAAATTCATTGTTGTCTTTTGACATCCTTTTTGAGACAATTTCGGTGGATCAATTCATATAGTGTTTGTGTATTATAGTGTCAGAGCATTCGATATACGGCGATGGTGTCAGTGTTTTATATACCAAAAAAATGCATGTATATGAAAAATATCTATAGGTAAGTACTTTACTTTATTACAAAGTGTGACGTATTGTGTCAAAATCGCTGAGTAAAAAGAAAAGCGATAGGCAATACAATATTATATTTATAATAATAGTAGTACTTATAGTAGCGCGTATACTTTCACAATTTTGATCAATTGCAGACAGTCGAGATGTAGACCAAAGTTATAGGTATATAAATTACATGTTGACATCAGTAATTTTGAAATTATGTGACGTTGTTGTAGCCGTAATACCTATATCATATAATTTTATGTTAATAAATAATATTGGAATCACTATAATTATTATATTATATATTTATATATATTATACTGAATATTTTAAATTTCGTTATCGGATGAATACTCCGTATTATATAAATTATATAAACTCATAACATATCTCAATTAATTAATCTTAAAACCTGAGCAAAATTGCAACTTGAGCTTTTCCAACGGTTTTCTACTACTAAATATGTCCTTATTAAAATATCAAAAGTCCGCCAAAATCCAACCACATGAAATAAGTGAAATTGCCTACCCAAGTATAAATAAGGGGCAATAAATATTTTTTTTTCTATAATTTTATTATATTAATACGTTTGTTAATTAATAAGCGTGTGTTATAATTTTGCCTAGGTCTCACCAAATTTTTAATTAGATTTAATAGACTATAGCTATATTAGGTATAACAAAAATATAACATTATTCCTGGGCTATTAAGTCTAACATTTAAAACAAATCCATATTAAGTATTTTTCATAAAACAAAAGTCTGCTTGTTCTACAAGACACGAGTTAGGTAATATCGACATATTTATCAATTTTCCAAACTTCAATAGTAGTATGGAGTGTGGACTATGATTTTAAGTATTTCCAATAACTTTGGTCGATTTTAGATGTTTCTAAATATTATAATATAATATAATATTATCATATTATAATATCCTCTTGAAATAATCATTTCGATACTCTGTACTAAATCCTTACTCAATTTATAACCATTAGTAACAATATTAAAATAATATAATAGACATGTTTTTTATTAACCGTTAATTCAACACGCGATCAAATAGTTCACTGTGGACATATTGCCAGTTTTTAGGGGTTAAAAATGTAATTAAAATGTAATAATTTGTTATAATCTTAGAATTAGTCATTTTAAACTTAAAATAAATAGCTTATATCTAATGCTTAATGCTTATATAATTAAAATGTATAGGTATTGGGTTTTTTTCATTTACAAATAATCCCCGATAGCCTAAATTGTTTGACTTTTATTAAATATCAAAATAATGTTTATCCTAGTATTTGTATAGTCTTAAAAAGAAAACTAGTATAATAGTACTAAGTATGATACTAGAACAATATTGTAAAAATGATGAGTCTAATAACATATTTTGTATTATATGCTGTTAGAGACTATCGTTAAAACTGACTTGGGCATTATGAATTTTAACTAGTTAACACGAATTAAAATCTTTATCAAAATATCCCGCACTTATGTTAAATAAATAATAATACGTTGATTTGTCTTCTTTCGTGTAAAACCAACTATACATAACAAATATTCCATACGCTAGTTCTATAATTGTTAAATAATTATTATTTCAACGATATAGTCTTTCTATGTCTTTCTACAACTAAATTTTTTATTTCTACCGTTAAAAAGTGTTGTTTATCTCCAAAATATATATAATTAATTTGTGTTGTACCTATCTACTTCCTATAAAACGAACCAAACAAACATGTCCATTGTTTTCTAAACGATATGTATGAATATTATCAAAAATAGATATTTTACCATTATTTTGTCTAAATACGACACAACAGTATCAGGCCTAAACAAAAAACGGATGTGGCATAATTCTAATGGTAAGGATAAATCTGGAATAGTATCGTTAAATATGAATCTATTAAACTTTCTTTAATTTTTACTACATCTCTATTATATTTTTGTCAAATAGAATAATTTAAGAATAATATTTACATACTTATTAAATAAAATATATTCATGTTATGAAAAAATAACTAATCAGTTTTATTTCATTTTTCGAAGCAAATACACTGTATTAATACTATAATGAAGAATAATTTTTACTACTATGTAGATGCTATAATACCTAATAAATGTAGATAGTTATCATTAAAATATTATTTAACCCGATCTTTATAGGTATTTAATCAAAGTTATGGCAATATACAAAAATATTACACACACAAATGGATGTGCGACTTGAATCAGAAAATATAATCTATATTCTATACAAAAGCATAAAAAATATAAATTTGCCAGGGGTTATTTTTCTTTGTAAAATGACCTGTTAAATTAATGTAAAACTTAAAATTACAATAAAAAAAAAAAAAAAATCCGTTGATTTATAAGATACCAAAAAATGTTATTTAAAAATATTTTTAAACACTTTTTTGAAGTATCTGTATTAATACTCTAAGTTTTCCAAATATTTAAAAACGTATTTTAAATACTTTTAAAAATTATCTTTAACTAGACTGCTACCAATCTACTAACTGCTATCAACTTGAGTATAAAATATGTATTGTGGACATTGTGGTAATGCTGAGTAATAAATAAACAGATCGGTTTTTTTTTTTTAGTTTGATCTTGAACCTCCGTGGCCTGTGAAAACGTTTCAACAATAATGGTAGATATAACTATGTTATATTATTTATTACAGCGACGGACGGAGAAGACTCGTGCCTACTGTTACGGCTGTGCCGGATGACGCGCTTTCACGTGCAAATGTGTATGCGTATATATATATAATATTATATAGTAATAACGACGACTACAACGATGACGATATATAATAATAATAATAATAATAATAATGTCATACGTTTGCAGAGCGGACGTATATGGAACACAAGAGCAGAGGCGGAAAAAGTGTGTGAGAGGTATAAAAAAAAACCTCCGCCCGCAAATAGTATAATATGTTCTGCCCGCGGACGTCCGAGTAATATTATTATATTGCATATAATATATGTGTATGTGTGTGTGCGTGTTGTAGTATTATATTATTATATTGGCTATTGCGCCACGGTCGAGGTTATCAGCCTCGTGAAATTGCGCGAGTGCGTGTATTACTCGAACACTACCGCGATATAGGACATTGACATTGCTTTCTCGCGAGAGCAAAATAACAATAATAGTAAAGAAAGAATGAAAGAAAGAAAAGATGAAAAAACTCTCTCCGACGACGCGTCTGCCCTTCACTTTTGGCACGGCCGTCGGTGTCGGTGCCGCGCGCAATGCATTACATTTCTTCACTCGGTGGAACCCGGAAAATCGCGAGAATTGAAAATTATTATAATAAGTATAAACAATAATTTATGACGTGAATCCATTGTAATGGGTACAACTGCGTATGGATTGAATCCTACGTGTGTGTGTGTCTCCAAAATAAAACAGAAATTTTTAGAGGGGTACACGGAGTTGGGAAAATTTGAGAATAAAATTATAACCTAGTTAGTCTTAACGTCGACGATGAATACGATGTTTATCAGACTTTATTAATAAAAAAACCTCATTAGTAGACAATGTTGAAAATGTAATAATTTTTTTAACGTTACCGAAAATGCCTACGGGCTATATTAAAATTCAAATGCAACAACTAGATTGTGTACAGTCAGTTATTAGGTATTTAGTTAATACTACGTAATTTTATAGTTAAAGTGTTTAACGCATTGTCTTAGTCAATAGTACTATGGCCAATGTCACACAAAAACATTGTCAAAAAAATACTATGTAGGTATGTATTTATCATATTTTAAATTTGGTAATAATAATATTATTGACTATTTTCATAAAATGCAATTTGTGAATACAAATAGATATTAAAAAATTAAGATAATTATTCAATGAAAAATTATAAATTGTAAAAAATTAAAATTACCTAAATTAGAATAAATACTTTTAAGTTTTAAGTTAAGAGGCGTAACATTTAAGACTAGAAGCCTTGAAGAAGTTAAGAAGTCTAAAATACATAAATAATTATCTAAATATTACCACCCCGATATGTTTATAAATCATAAGTTATAATTACAGATATATTTACATAAATAATCATAATGTCCATTGTCCATACTTCGTAAGAAGTAAGAAGTCAATATTAATAATTTTAAAATAATCATTACCTAGTTTTTTTGTTTAAGTCAGGTGTTATTAAAATAATATCTTGTTGTATTATACATTTGTAAACAAATTTCCATGTTTTATTTTGTTATTACTTAATATTCGCTAACTATAGTATGAAATATATTTCATTAATTACAGAACAACTTCACAATACTCTTGAAAAAAGCGTGAACCATACAGCTGCATGAGTATTGCCTATACTGGAAATATATTATTTTTTAACTTCAAAATTGATCTGATATTATTAGCTTAATTTTACCATACGTTGATAGATTTAATACATATTTAGTAAATTAGTTGATAAGTGGGTAGTGGGATTGGTGAAATTTGTAGTCTTTTTTTAATTAAATTATTCAAAAACTGTAATTCCTCTCTTCATTTAAATTTCTTAATTACTTTAAAAATATTGTATTTACAAATTTTACAAAGAAAAATTTAAGCGGCGTTTTATTTATTAATTTATTATTATTTATTATACGAGCCAAGGAGGGGGGTTCAGACCCGGAGTCAATTCCCCTGGTTGTGCCACTGAATTTAATGTTCACTCAAAATTTAAGAATTCAAATTTAAGAAAAAAAAAATCAAAGAAGCCAAAGCCCAAGAAATAATACGTCTCAAATTTCTCTGAAGAGCTAATAAAGGACTCCATATATTCCCGAACTCCCGAAGTGTTGTCATATTATTATGCAAACCAAACACCTGCCCTTCATATCAATAATTCAATAATTGTAATTAATTTTTTTCCACGTTTTCATCTTAATTCCTCCACAACCGGCCGTTTTCGTAAACAAATGCTAAAATATTTTTTAGCTTTTAGTACATGTAATACATACGTAAAAAAATATCTATAAATTATTAACACATTATAATTGTATATATATTACAAATTATTAATATTTCGGAGACCAAAAATACCCGAATTCTAATTCCAAAGTGTATCATTTGGTACCTACTTGTAATATAATATAATTATTTATTATGTTATATATTATATTCCTGACATGGTAAGAAATCGTCTAAACACGTTTATAAAATTATGTTCCGTATAGAGGTATGGAAATAATTTGCGTATCGCATGATATTGACCTATATTGTTATTATTTATTATTAAAGTATGTACGCACAGCGTGTCGAACAAAGGTAATAATACCAACATTTATATCTTATATAAATTAATTTAAATTTAAATTTAAATGAATAATAATTGCATGCAGTTTTTAGTAAATGCAATAATGGAAACAAGCATATCTACTGTGATCATATGAACACTAATTTTAAGATTAATTTAGTAGAATACAATAAATTTATCTATGTAATTTGTTTGTTTTTTTTTTAGATATGTTAATTGAGTACCTAGATTCTTATTAAATTTTAAAAACTAATTTTTAAGATCGTAAATAGTAAAAACCATCAATCAAATCTTAAATCAAAAGTAAACTTACGAGTTACGAGTAAATTGACTTAGATAGAGACAAAATACATAGGCCCAAAATGTTTATGATTTAATGAATCTGGTGTAACAAACAAATATAATCAACAACAAAACTAAAAATAAATAGGTAAAAATTACATACTTTGTATTTCGTAAAGGTGGAAAAGGTGAAGTATGAAACTATTTGTTTTTGAAACCTAGAGAACAATACTAAATAATTTTTTTAAACCGATTATTAATACAATAGAACTTAACAATAATAATAAATTGTACACCAAAAAAATAAATACTATATTTAAATATATATTTTTTTAAATTAATAATTGGTAAGTTTATGAATATTAATACATTTAAACTGTTAATTATGATATAACAACGATTACTAGCAATAGCTAGTAATAATATAGCATAATGCTTGTACAATCATTGCACAATACTCAAAATAATAGTACCTAGAACTATTTGTAATTTTTTTTTTATCGTGAATTGAATGATATCAAAAGCTTTGTAAGATAATAATATACATTATACCTACTTTATACATAATATACAATATACTCATAATGTCGATAATAGTACGACGCTTGGGAAACTTAGAGAAAACAAAAGTTTCAAAATTGAATTCCTAAATTCAATGTCTGCTCGTGTGTGTACACGCATATATCAATGACATGATAATATATTTTCACTTGATAAACGCACTAGCTGTCACTCGAATTCCTCAATTTCACGGATAGTTAAAAAAAAAACCCTTTTGGTTGAAACGATGTTCCTCGTAAGACGTGCATTATACCATTATACGAATAAAAGTAATAATACTATATTAAAAATATATTGCGCCGCCTACGTAGTAACATGCGGCATGTGTGTTTATAATATATACACTGTACAATGTACATATTGTATTTTATATTGAGTGGAAATATATAATATGTTTTACAGAGAAACTCACATATTCGATTTTCTTTTTCTCTCCGTTCCAAATGTGTAGTGTTTTTATTGTTTATTTGTTTTTCTGCATCAGTTTGGCAGACAGACGTTTGTCGTAGCAATATGTATTACAATTTTTGAGTTTAGAGGAGCTCAAAGTAGGGACACATGAATGGTAATACACTCGTACGTGAAGAGGAAAATAAGTAAATAAATAAAAACAAACGTTTGTGTAATATACATATCGTCGATGTGCGCGCTACAATATGCACATCACGCACATAAACATTGAATGGTACCCAGTTTTCACCTAAATTTGCAATCCTATGAAGGCAAAATCGTATCAGAAAAAACGGATAAATAAGCAAACTGTTTTAAATTACAAGTATACATTTTCTTCAATAATGAAACATAATATATAGGCACCTAATAAAAATGTAGTTATTGTTTTTAAAAATGCCTATAGGTACCTGTGACTGTTTAATATGGGCTTATATTAGGCAATTTGTACATTCGTTTCACCGACGGTACCTTTATGTTAATAAAATAATAATAATATAATTATTAATGTAAGTGTAAGTAATACTGCGCGGGTTGTAGGACCATCTACACACGCGCGTTAGCAATGCTAACTTAGCATTACACAACGGTAATGCTAGACGAAAAAATTACAAATTTGATTTTATTCTCAAAACATAAGTTACAGGAAAGACTCGTGTTTAGCAGATTTAGTTTGATTTTAATAACTTTTTTTTTTTTTTTAGAAAGAGGAAGATTTTATTATAATAGGGTACATTGGAGTTTGATTTTTTATTACGTTGCTAAAAAACAAAAAATAAAAATAAGAACTTGTGAAAATTAGCGAAATTAAAAATTTTAGGTTTAAGAAATATAATTTTTAAAACAAAAGTCTCATGTGTTTTTTAAAAATCTTTCTTTAAAACAAAAAAAAAAATATTGAAACATATTACTATACGACGCATAAGGATTTTTCTTATAGGAATGTTTTTGAACAAAACAAAGTTACGTAGACTTCTTGAAGTATACAATATTATTATTGTTGTGCACGGAAGTCGTTGAAATTGATAGTAAAATAAATATATATTTTCTAAGAAACATAGACTTATTAGTTATTATTGAGTAGGTACTCTCCAAGTTAAAGGATACCTTGGTAAAAAATTGATTATAAACCAGCCCACCTCGTGAAAATAACTCGTTAGGTCTGCATCAGCCAATATTTTATAGCTAATGGATATTCATTTGAAAAAACATTAATGGATTTGTTTAAAATACTTGCATCAATAGATGTCATCTTAATGGTTTTTAATTTTTACCAATCCACTGTTAAATATTTTTCTGTTCAAAAATTAATCAAATGATAATATGATGGTTAATTAAGTCATGTACTCATGTCAAAGGATTCATCATACTAATTTCTTTTTTTTTCAAGAAATTTTAAATTTTTAAATTTTTTAATACAACAATTTAAAGCTTCTAGACTTGAAAAGTTCAATAAATAAAAAATTAACATATGGAATATTATCAATTTTACTAAGTTCAGTGTTTTCAGATGACAAAATGTTAAAGGGTTGTTGTTCTCAAAAATTGTTCATATAGGAAATAAAACAAATAGAGATTCAATTTTCAACTAACTTATTACACGTTATGATAATTTATGTTAACACGGTTAAATTTATATTATTTATAGAAGATATTAGCCACTAAGACTAAATAGAAAACATAAATGTTATCCGTTTGAAATTATGCTTATTATTTCGTTTAATCGCCTAACCTTAAATTAAAATAAACATTTAAATACAATATAATATAATATGTTGATAGTTCATGTTTTAAATTAAGTTAAAAATATTCAGCCAAAATCAACGAAAAAAATGAAATAAAATGATTATGTACCTACTATAAACATTACTTAGTGGCTAGTATACAACAAAGGTGTATAATAATTAATATTAATTGAAAACATGTCTTGCGTTTCGTACATAATAATATATAGAAACTGTCAAGACGACTCTACCAATTATTCGTGCAAGATAATACTAAGCGCCATCTATCAATGTTTTTCCACATCTATATAGTTAACTCGTTCGAAACAACGAAAATGATGAAACAAAATAGCGCAACAGTTTGTACCTATGACGATAGAAACGACGAATTGCTGTATTACCATTAAAATTATAACAAAATATAAAGAAAAAGGTCATTATCATTACTATTACTTTTGAGATACTATCAAACAAAATATAGATAATTCTGCTGGAATAATACGATGTATATTGTATTCAACGTTTAGTCTGAAAAACAGTTTTAAATTTTAATAGATGTAGGTAATGGAACACATGGTTTTGATGTTCGCAAATAGTTAACTTTATATGTATGTAAAAGCGAAGACAAGATAATATTATATTTCACGAATTATGATTAAATAATTCTAATTGTAACATATAATATCCCTATCGCCCAAATTAAAGAAATTCTGGTATCCAGGTATGTAAGACTTCTATAGTAATTTCTTACTACTTCGATTGTTGCAAATTATAATCAAACTTGATATACACGCTCATTGCCTAACGAACAATAAAAATAGCATGCTTTACTACATCAGTCCTAAATAATAAATGTGTATTACATTAACCTCATATTATATTTTATATATATATTATTCTGTCTACATTTAAATACTAAAAAATCATTCTAGAAGTAGATTTTTACCTTTTAATACAAATAGGTAGTATCTAAATATTTTAAATCTGTATAAAAAGTACCCAAGTACCCAACGAATCTAAAAATGTTATTATACGTATTATTGAAATCAAACTTTTTTTCAAACAATTAATTTTTTTTAGTGAGTTTTCAATAATTACTCTCAGCTTAGATTTTTACACATAATCTTAAAAATTCATTTAAACTATTTAATATTGTTTAAAATACGTTGTGATATATTTCATCTCTAGCCATAAACTTTTAAGATTAAATTGTATTTCCATTTTCTATGATTAAAATCTAAAAACTTAGCATAGATATTTCTTCAGATACCAAATACAGTAAAACCTCATTAATCCAGGCTTCGCTTAATACGGACAGCCGTTTATAATACCTAAATTACGCTAGTTTAGGTATGTTGTAGATTAAAATAAACAAGAAAACGAGTTCTACAAATATTCAAATAAATAATTTTTAAATTAAATATTGTAAGACATACATAAGTATTTGATATTTATATTCAGTTTGAAACTTGTATAATAAAATATCTAATACATTTTTTTAAATTTATAATTTATGATTTTTGGTTATTTTGTTTAATACGGACTTTCATTAATTTAGACAACTTAGAGCCCCAAATAGTCCGGATTAATGAGGTTCTACTGTAAATTTAAACTACCTATCTCTAACGTTTATCTATGAAAATAAACTATCTATACGGAAAAAAATATTTTGATTATGTGACAACCAGATAATTAGTTGCTGTCACCAATTAATTTTAGTTGAATTTATTGTGATATTAAATAAATATTAAAAATTAAGGTTAGATCAACCAATGTTTTAGTTGTTACAGCTATTTATTATAGTCAAATTATTTAAAGTAATATCAAAAGAAAAATTTTAGGTTACATCCACCAATTTTTAGTTGTTTTAACTATTTATATTTCGGTGGCGTATTTAGGGAGAGATCGGTATGGGTGATAGATTCCCCCTGATTTCATACTAATTACTAATTTATAACATTGTGATGTCGAAGGTAAGTTAACTTATCCCTTAGGGAAATCAAATGTTTGCCAACATAGATCCCCCCTCTTAGAAAAAAAACTTAAATACGCCCCTATTTCATTTAGGACAAATTTATACCAATATTGACCATTTTCTTTTGTTAACTTTTACATTTTTAATCTTCCTTTTAACAATTTTCATTACCACAATTAATACAATTTCATTCATTGTGAGATCCTCGAGCTGCTTACAATTTTGTTGTGATAAATAAAATAAATACTTGCAAAAAAATATCATAATATTTGTTTATTAAATTTAAATATAGATTGAATACATAATTATGTGAAATGTTTAGTTTCAAAATGGTATCATGCAGTCTCCATTAGCAAGTGCATAATAAAAATTAGGATAAACCATTAACAATATCTTGAATAAATATACATAATACATTGAAATTTCCATTAATACTTACAACATATGCTTGGAAGTGATTATCAAAATTGATAGTTTCTATTAACTAACAAATGAAAAAAGTCTTAGAACCATCAACAAATATTTTGGAAAAAAATCATCTGAACTTGTTGTTCTTATTGTAGCTAAAAATAATTAAAAAAAAGTAAGTCAAAATTTTTTTTTATAAGCGCTTATACTTCAAATTTTTACGAAATCTGTAGAAAACGCGAAATATGGAGGTAATTTTAAAGTTAAATATCATAAATTTTTTTGTGTTTATAACTAAAGATTAAAAACACAACACTAAGTTTTCCATGAGTTCTCCTTCAAGTAGCTATAAAGAAAACTCGAAGCATCATAATAGGAAAAATATTTTAAGTGCGTTTGAAGTTTAAATTGTTACGAAAAAGCGTAACGATCACAATTTATTCTAAAATGATTTTAAATATTTGTTATTCTTCACAAAGTATAAGTCGTAGATATATGAAAACATCACCATATATTGAAATTGGCATATTCTTGAAATAATTAAATTTTCAAAAAAATTTGACTTCTTTGAGCTATTTATAGCACACTGAAATTTACGATTTTTTTTGTTTGTTTGTGTCCGTATAGCATAACTAGACGAAATAATAATTCAATATAAAAATTTTAAAGGTGGTTTTCGTTTGCAAAAGGGAATATCCCTGATGCATAAAAATGTCAAAAGTAAATATTTTCATAATTAATGTAACTGTTATCTATATATTATATAGTTGAATTTTCAAAAAGTATGTATTTATTGAGTTATTTATAGATTTCTGAAAATTTTTTTTTTTGTTTCTTTGTACAACATAACTAGTCGAAACAAAGCTCCGATATCAAACTTTTAGGGTGGTTTTCGTTTGCAAATCGAATGTCCTTAATGCATATACATGTCAAATGTGAACATTTTCCAACAGTTTTCATAATTATTGAGATAAACAAAAAAAAAAATGACCGAAAACGGCATTATTCCGTATAACGGGTAATCCACCAAATCGATATTTAAATAAGATTTTAATTAAAAATATATCACTATTTATACTTGAATTTGCACAAAATTTTTATGTAACTTTTATCTATATATAGTTGTATATTCAAAAAGGTATGAATTTTTTGAGTTATTTATAGATATCTGAAATTTTTTTTTTTTGTTTCATTGTACATCATACCTAGTCGAAATATTCTCCAAGTTAAACTTCGAGGGTGCCCACACAGCATAGATGTATTTATTTAATGTTAAATAAATATTTGAGAAAATATTTTAATCATTATTAAATATTGTAATCTCATTAACAACACATTTTTAAATATTTTATTTTGATTAAATAATCATTGAATGAACCTTTTTGCATTTTCAAATAAATATTGAAAACCAATGTTAATTAAATATTATTTTAAAAATAATTATTTAATATTAAACATCCAAAGTTTAATCAACATTTTACAAAAAAATGTTAATAAATGTTGGCCTAAATTGTTTAAAAAATATTGAAAATCCAATATTTAATTTATATTGCATGCCACCTACTGCTTAATGTATATTTATAAAATAATAAAATACCTAATAAATAATAATAATAATGTATTTATTTATATATTTTAATACAAAATATACATAATGTAGAATATTAAAAAAGTTGTTCAATTTAGTTATTATTGTATAATATTATATAGTTATTATATTATTAATTTATTATACTATTTAATAATTATAAAAAATGTAGAATTATTTATTTTTTTCAAGTCTTTTAATATTTAAAGGAGCTTGTGCCAATACATATTTTATAACTTCCTCCATGTCATTTTGAGTAATATTTTTGAATTTATGATTGTGTTTAACTGCATCTGAAAGTACAACATATATTGAATTATTATTAATATAATAATATACACAGTAGAGTCTGTCAGTAGGTAATTATATAAGCAATTTAATCTAACATGCTCAGTAATCAATTTAACAAGTCGGTTATATTATACTTAGAATAGTAGTACTATAATATTAGTATTAGAATTAAAATGATATGAAGTTTTTTATTTTAAGATAATAGGAAGTTAGATAGATGTAAAAATATGTAGAGAAGAACATTAATAAATATATGCATGCGTTATATATTATATTATATAAACTATAGTAATCTCGCAAGACTTAGTCACATTTATGTCAGATATTAACTATTGAAAATAAATCTTAAAACTATAAATCCATTAAACTAATTTAATTTTAGTTAACATACCAAATATGACTGAACAAACAGCTAAACTTGAAAATTTCTCCTTTCCTTTTTTCCCACTAAATGAATACAATTTCAACAACTCATCTGTAAAGGCGCGTACACACTAGCGTAACAAAACAGTGAACATGTAACACTTCAAAGTTCGACAAAATGTTACAATATATAAATTAAACTTGTAACTTGTAACTTTAAATGTATCTGTAACATGTAACATAATAATTTTTCCATTAAAAGACGTCAGTGTTACTTACACAGTGTCCGAGTATAGACACAAATCATGTCTCTTCAAATAGCTGCTGCTGCATACATTTATATTCATCTTGCTTTGAAAAAGAAGAATAAAAGACGAAGACGATGGTGGACAACACACTTATATACTGGACGTGAAAAAACTGGAGGAAATACTTTATTACAAGATTTAAGGACTCAAGAAATAAATGGACAATTTCAAAATTTTATGAGAATGACATCAACAGATTTTGATTTGCTTATAAATTTGATTGCACCTAAAATTGCTAAAAGTGAAACAATTTTTAGAAAACCGATTTCAGTACAAGAAAGATTAGCAGTAACCCTTAGATTTCTAGTAACTGGTGAATCATTCACAAGCTTACAGTATTTGTTTAGAATGTCTAAACAAGTTATTAGTAACATAGTGCCTGAAGTGTGTGAAGCCATTATTGATGTTTTAAAAGATAACATTCAGGTAAAAATTTAATATTAAGATAAATTTGTACAAAATATAGCTATATAAAAAATTAAATAAATAAACAAAAAAAAATCACCTTTAATAAAAAATCAACAAAATACAAAATATTTCAAGTTAAAAAATAAAATAAAAAAACCCTCGTTAAAAGTAAAAAATAAAATAAACTGTTAACTTTTTCACAGAATTAAATAATAATTGCATTTACATAATATCACTGAAATCCAATTCTTCAGAAGTAAATGTATTTGCGGGTGACGGAACTGGTGTAGATGTTTGTGTAAATTTAGCTGGAGATGATTGTGTAAATGCAGCTGGAGATGTTTGTGGTACTGGTGTAAATGTAGCTGGAGATGTTTGTGGTACTGGTGTAAATGTAGCTGGAGATGTTTGTGGTACTGGTGTATATGTAATATTAGTATCATGAGTTGGAAATGAGTATGGCAGTGAAGAAGAATGCATGTTCATTGGATAACTTTGCGAATGATAATTATAATTATGAGTTGATGGATCAGAAATGTAGTGATTATTTTGATATGTTAATTGTTGTTGATTAAAATATCCATAATCTGCTTTAAATAAAATATTTGATATTTCATATTGAACAATACTTCTAACTTGTTGGTTGTATTTTTCTAATTTACTTCCAACAAACTGTCCAAATGATTGACTTTCATTATTTACGGCTGAGGCTGATGCCGCCGACTCTAGAATTTTGAACGCTTTATCTAGTCTACCATCTTCTTTGATAATTTTTTTTTTTTTTGATGGCTGTGTTGATGAACCTTGATTTTCTGAGGTAATTTGTGTTTCTTTAGAATGAATTTGTAGTTCTTCAGTAGGAATTTGGTTAATTTCGGTTGGATCATTATCATCGGACATCTAAAATAAATTGCAGGGATTGTAAATAATGTGTGCATGAAAATAAAAAAAAAATGATTATGATACCACAAAATATTATTGTTTATTTAAAGTAAAAATCTCAAACATGCACAATTTTTCTTATTATTATAATATACAGTGTGTTCACCAATTTAGGGAATTTCTCGGCCGAATTTTTTTGGAATAAATCGATTTTTTTTTTTTTACAAACTGGTGGTATATAAATACACATTTTCCGATACATATCAAAAATTTTTGAAATTTTGGTGTGTTTGAATAGCAAAATTTATTTTGAACATCATATTCGGATATGTCTATTTTTTTAAAGCAATTTTGATGTACCTATCAATTATGGTTCTAAATTCAAAATCGACCGAATAAGAGCCATGTCAATTTTAATAAATAATACATTTTTTTATTATTTTAAAAAATTATAAAATCATTTATAATTAGTTCATAATGGTTACTTTTTGAATATTTGTACATTTTTTTTTTTTAGAAGTGTCATAAACAATACTAACATAATACGGGTATAAGATTATAACACTACTAAAAAAAATACGTACAAACATTCAAAACGTAACCAACAAGAATTAATTATAAATGATTTTATAATTTTTTTAAATAATAAAAAAAATATATTATTTATCAAAATTGACATGGCTCTTATTCAGTCAATTTTGAATTTAGAACCATAGTTGATACATCAAAATTGCTTAAAAAAATAGACCTATCCGAATATGATGTTCAAAATAGATGTTGCTATTCAAAAAAAAAAAGTTTTTACTGAGCATGCGCAGATCAAAATATAAAAAAATTTTGAAATGTATCAAAAAATGTGTATTAATATACCACCAGTTTATAAAAAAAAAAATCCGGCCGAGAAATTCAGTGTTCCCTAAATTGGTGAGCAGCCTGTATATAATATATTAATAATAATCAATTTTAAAATGTTAACTTAAATTAATTAGGTAGTTTAATAAATATTTTTTTAACATAATGAAATATAAATCAATTATAATTTATACTGAATAATATACACAAAGTAATTAAAGTTAATAAAACAAATGATTACTATGAAATATGATTGTTTAAATATTTATTTGTATTATTATATTATAATCGTATTATTTTATATACAACTTCAGGTACCTAATACACCAAAAAAATGGTTGGAAATCGCAAATGATTTTGAAAGTAAGTGGAATTTTCCACACACACTGGGTTCTATGGATGGAAAACATGTAGTAATCCAAGCTCCTATAAATACTGGGAGTGAATATATTAACTATAAATCTTCATTCAGTATTGTCTTATTTGCTGTTGTCGATGCGAACTATAATTTCATATTCGTCGATGCAGGTTGCCAAGGAAGAATTTCAGACGCAGGTGTATTTCAGGATTGTCAACTTAATAAAAGATTAAAATCGAATTCACTAGATTTACCATTATTAGCTCCACTACCAGGTAGACGTAAAAAAATACCATATTTTTTATTGGAGATGGAGCATTTCCTTTAACAGAAAATATAATGAAACCTTTTCCTGACTTACATTCTAAAGGCACGCCGCAACGAATATATAATTATAGACTTTCTCGAGCACGTCGGGTAGTGGAAAATGTTTTCGGTATTATTTCATCTGTATTTAGAGTTCTCCGAAAACCTCTATTATTAAATCCAGAAAAATCAGAACTAGTTGTTATGACTATAACACACCTCCATAATTTTTTAAGAAGAAATAATAATTCAGCCGCTATTTATACCCCAAATGGAATATTTGATTCTGAAGTAAATGGAAACTTCATTGAAGGAACGTGGAGGAACACTAATAATGAAGAAATATCATCCCTCAGACCAATAAGGAGAGTAGCACGTAAATCAACTTTAAATTCGATGGAAATACGAGAAGAAGTAATGCACTATTGTAGTAATGAAGGTTATGTTAGTTGGCAAGAAGAATATGCATAATTTAAATAGGTATTTTAAAAATTAAAAAATAATTTAATCACCAGTAGTTATATTTATCATTTTAGTTTAATATGTTATTATTATATTTTTAATTAGCTGATAATAAACACGAAATAAAAATATTTCAATATTTTTAAAATTATTTATAAGTTATAATCATATAAAAATTTCTAAATTTACCGTGCATCTTCTTTGTCGAGGAGTATCTTTGTTTTTTAAAAATTCTAAACTTTCAAATGCGAACCACGATGACTTATACACGTCTTCAGCACCTTATGAGTGAACAAAATTTTATAATTAACTATAATTTAGTTTACGTAATATTGACTTACCTGAACCGGTTCCTATACTTTTCCGTATTTTCATTTTTTCCCTTCTATATGCAGCAAGTATTGTCACAATTTTAGTTTTACATTCATTTGCAGTGATTGTAGTTGAAATATGATCGGACAATTCACTTGCGATTTCATTCCAAGCATCATTTTTCAAAATCTTATTAAAATGATTTTTGTTCATAGGGTTCCATATTATTTCTTTACTACGATAAACTTCAATAAGTTTTAATACATTTTCATTTGTCCAATCTATCATAGTTACAAAATGTATTTAAACGATAGGTATTAAAGGACTATGGTTTGTCTTAGGAAGTTAATCGTCAACTAAATGGATGTTATTATGATAAAATGGAAAATAAAATGTACGCTGCAATTTGGTGGTTATTTATAAATATTAATATGCATGACATTATTATAACAATAATATCATACTAGTATAGTTATAAATAGTTATTTCGACAATCGAATATCGATATTATATAGGCATATATTCTATTAATTTTTGATACAAAATAATGTATGTTTGTATGCTATATTCGTATGGTGTTACATGATTATGTTCGTCATTTCGTCCATACATATTGTAACGTGAACGCGTATCACCCTTTGATGTTTCGCCAAAATACCGACAATCGGCGGATCGGTGGTTTGTTACAGAAGTATGATACAAGTTCGATGATTTGTTACACTCTTATGTCACACAAACATTGTTACGTGTTACATGTTCACTGTTTTGTTACGCTAGTGTGTACGCGCCTTAAAGAGCTTACTCATAATTCTTTTAATCATCGATTTACTATGTTTGCCACCAATGTAAGATAGTTGATTGGTCTTAAAAAACAGAAAATTATTTTATTAACTATGTGTTATATAATAATATTAAAATAATAAGAGCAGTAAATATGTAATGT